>NC_043717.1:54530597-54537469 GCF_006229205.1 Suricata suricatta
TGCAACACCGCTTGCTCCGGCCGGGACTATCTCAGCAGCGGGCTGCGCGCGCGGCGCTGGAGCCCTCTCAGTGCGGTGGTTGCGGCAGTCCGCGGGAGGGAGAGAGGAGGGCGGCTGCTACTGTCGCTGTAGTCGTTAAAGCTATTGCTAAATGCTGCTATTGCCGCTATCGCTACTGCTACTGGTGTGGCGGTGGCGGCTGCTGATGCTGATGCTACTGGTTTTCCTTCCCGGGTTCTCCCCCTGCCTCGTCCCCCCTCCTCCCCCCTTTCTCCTCCTCCTCCTCCTTCCCCTCCCTCCGCTGCTTTTCTCAGAGCCTCGGCGGGCGCTGCCTGGTCTCCTCTTCTCCCTGAGATGCCTCTGCCCATTCAGAAAGGTGCCCAGAGTGTGACTGCCTAGGCTGCCACCATCGCTATTGCCCCTGCTATTGTTTCCTCCAAGACGGTTGTTCTTGCTGGCTGCATTCTATCCTCTATCTCCCTTCCCCACCACAGCCTTCCCTTTCCATCGTGTTCTCTCTACCTTGTCTACAGTCCCTTCCCCATGTACCCCCTCCCACTCTGTCCGTCTGTCCCTCCCTCCCCTCAGGCGCCCGGGAGCGCGCACTGCGCGGCCACCTGTCATAAAGGGCGCGCACCTCCCTTCCCCACCCCACCCCGCCCCCCACTAGCATTCTTGCAGCTAGCCCAGTGCACCGCGCCAGTGGCGCGTTCTTCCCTAGGCAGACCCGCAGCTGGACACCACTCTCCCACATCTTTTAGAGCAGTTATGTGTACAGAGAGTGGCGCTCTGAAGTTTGGGGAAGAATAGTCCAATGGCTTCCTCCACCAACCATCTAACCATTCAAGCTCTACCTACTCTTAACTTCAAAGCCTAGGCCCCCCCTGGGGGGGTCATGAAGGATTAGATGAAGGGCCATTCCCCAGATAATTGGAGAATGGAGTTTTCTGGAATACAGAAAGAGAGAAGGGAACATGAATACGCCCCGGGAAGGGAAAGGAATCTACCTGACTGCGGTCACTGAGAAATCCCTTAGGTGATCATTACCCCTGAGAATTCCTGGGAACCCAACAGGAAATAGCAAAGGATTGTAGAGCAACTTAGAAGGGACTATTTAGCACCCTGGAACCTGGGTGTAAGGTTGGGGCCTGAACCTCTGAACGACCACCACTAGGAGTCGGGGCAAGAGAGAGAAATGTTGGTGCTAGAACAGAAGGGGTAAAACTAAGCTATTTTGTGTGCACCTGCTTCAGCAGCCTATTGCTAAAGCACAGTTTCTCCAGTCAGTCAGGGCCCAATTTCAGGTTTCTCTGCTGCCACAGCTGCAGCATCATATTGCTGCCACCCCTCAGGCTTTGAGACCGGATGTGTGCACTGTCACCCTCAGCAGGACTTTTATGGCCTGTCACACAACCCCTCCCCAGAAACAGCACAGGTTGGGGGAGAGGGGAGAGATTTCTCTTTCCCTAACAAAGTACAAGAGATAAAAGTTTTAGATAGCCCACTGTCAACAAAATACACGTTTCTTTATCAAGTTTCATGCACTCCCCATGGGTCTTTCATTGTTGAGCGGTAAAGTGTCTGTTGGGCATAGGAGGCCCTTTTACAATTTGTCATCGCCATGCCTGGTTTCTGCAATTCCACCTCCTTGGAACGTTTTTATCCTCCCCCCACCTCTCATTTCATATCTATAAAAATAGCTCATCCTTAAATAATTGACACTTATTGAGTCCTTACTATGTGCCAGATACTGTGCAAATTAATCCTTACAATTTTATTAGTTCCATTTTACAATCGGCAAAATTGAGTCACAAAAAAGTTAGATATACACATCTTGAGAAAAGAAACAAAACTTTTTTATCTTCCATTGTCTTTATCAAGCACTATGCAAATACATTTGCATCTTTCAGGCACTGGGGTAAATGTGACACAAACAGACACTTTACCTCTCAACAATGAAAGACCCATGGAGAGTGCATGAAACTTTATAAAGAAACCAAAACCAAAACCTATTTGGCTTCTGCCCTCAAAAACAAACAAATAATATTAAACATGTGAAATGTTACACCATGTATTAGATGTATCTCAAATGCCACAATGAATTGCTCTTTTCTCATTCTTAGAAAGCATTATTTTCACCTGTATTAATCACATACACTATTCTTAGTCAGTCACTTAGGGGCGCCTGTTTCAGATCCTCCGCCCCCCCCATCCCTCCCCTGCTCTCTCTCTCCTCTCTCTCAAAAATAAATAAACATTAAAAAATTTTTAAGTTAGTTGCTTATTAGTTACCAGTTATAACTTATGTCAATGCTCTCCACCCAAAGACTACCAGGAACAGACCCTTAGTTGAAAAAAACCTATCTTGGTTTATTACTTGTTACAGTGAGGGAGAATGTACATCAGAGATGTTAGGGGATGGACTGTGTCCTTTCTCAAATTCATATGTTGAAGCGCTAACCCCAATACCTCAGAATGTGATTGTGTATGGAGGTAGGACTTTTAAAGAGGTAATTAAGTTAAAATGAGGCAATTACAATGGGCCCAAATTCAACCTGACTTGTGTTCTTTTATAAGAGGAGAAACTGTGCACACACAAAGAGACTTTAGGGGCATATGTAAACAGAGAAAGGACCGTGTGAGGACACTGCGAAAAGGCAGCCATCTGCAAGCCAAAGAGAGAAGTTGGAGGAGAAACCAAATGTGCCAGTAACTTTATATTGGACTTCTAGCCTCCAGAACTGTGAGAAAATAAATAAATAAATCTCTGTTGTTGAAGCCACTCAGCCTGTGGTATTTTGTTATGGTGGCACTAGCAGACAATAAGGAATCATGGGGTGTCACAGTAAAAGGGTGGTAGAAAGAATTTGTAGGCTTTGGGCTTTGGTTCAGTAATTTGGGGGAGAGTGTTAGAAAGTAGGGGTTCATTCTGTATTAAATGTCATCAGCAAGCAAGGGCAACTCTGATTAGGCATCTTTTTTCAAATTTTTATTTAAATTATAGTTATAGTAAGTTAACATATAATGTAATATTGGAGTAGAATTGAGTGATTCATCACTTTCATATAATACCCAGTGCTCATCATAATAAGAACCCTCCTTAATGCCCATCATTCACTTAACCCACCCTCCAAAGTACCTCCCCTCCAGAAACCCTCAGTTTGTTCTCTATACTTAAGTCTCATTTACTTTGCTGCCTACTCTTATTTTCTTCCCATATGTTCATATGTTTTGGTTCTTAAATTTGACATTTGAGTGAAATCATATGGTATTTGTCTTTCTCTGAATGACTTATTTTGCTTAGCATAATACACTAGTTCCAACCACATCATTGCAAATGGCCAGATTTCGATCTTTTTGATGACTGAGTAATATTCCATTTTCTCTATAACACATCTTCTTTATCCAATCATCTGTCGATGGACATGGAATCTTTCTATAGTTTAGCTATTGTTGATCATACTTATATAAGCATCGAGGTGCTTGTACCTTTTCAATTCTGTATTTTTGTATCCTTTGGGTAAATACCAAGTAGTGCATCTGCCAGATCATAGGGTAGTTCTGTTTTTAACCTTTTGAGGAAACTACATACTGTCTTCCAGAGTGGCTACACCAGTTTGCATTCCCACCAACAGTGTGAGAGGGCTCCCCTTTATCCACATCCTTGCCAACATCTGTTGTTTCCTGTGTTGTTACTTTTTGCCATTCTGACATGTGTGAGGTAGTATCTCATTGTGGTTTTAATTTGTATTTCCCTCATGATAGGTGATGCTGAGCAACTTTTCATGTAGCTGTTAGCCATCTGGATGGTTTGGGGGAAAATGTCTATTCATGTCTTCTGCCCATTTTGTAACTGGATTATTTGTTTTCTGGGTGTGTGGTTTTATAATGTCTTTGTAGATCTGTATAGATTCTTTATCATATATGTCATTTGCAAATATCTTCTCCCATTCCATAGGCTGCCTTTTAGTTTTGTTGATTGTTTCCACTGCTGTGCAGAAGCATTTTATCTTGATGAGGTCCCAATAGTTCATTTTTGCTTTTGTTTCCCTTGCTGCCAGAGACACGTCTAGTAAGAAGTTGCTACAGCTGAAGTTGAAGAAGCTGCTGTTCTACTCTAGGATTTTGATGGTTTCCTCAATCACATTTAGGTCTTTTATCCATTTTGAATTTATTTTTGTGCATGATGTAATAAAGTGGTCCAGTTTCCTCAGCACCATTTGCTAAAGCGACTGTCTTTTTCCACTGGATATTCTTTCCTGCTTTGTTGAAGATTAGTTAAATAGTTGTGGGTTCTTTTCTGGGTTTTTGATTGTGTTCCATTGATTTATGTGTCTCTTTTGTGTCAGTACCAAATTGTCTTGCTACAACAGCTTTATGATATGGCTTGAAGTTCAAAATAGTGATGCCTCCAGCTTTGCTTTTATTTTTCAAGATTGTTTGGCTCTTTGGGGTCTATTGTAGTGCCATACAAATTTTAGGATTGTTTGTTCTGGCTCTGTGAAAAAATGCTGGTGGTAATTTGATAGGGATTGCATTGAATGTGTAGATTACTTTAGGTAGTATAGACATTTTGACAATATTTTTTGTTCCAGTTCATGACCATGAAATGTCTTTCCATTTATTTGTGTCCTCTTCAATTTCTTTCATAAGTGTTCTATAGTTTTCAGAGTACATATCTTTTACTTCTTTGACAAGGGTTATTCCTAGGTATCTTATTGATTTTGGTGCAATTGTAAATGGGATTGATTCCTTGATTTCTGTTTATGATTGAGCATCTTAATAAATCTTACCTATAAAGAGAGTGTACCCAAGTAGGGATAAAGTTTCTGTGCATGGTATTGTGAACTTGTTTTTGTTCATGCTTAGATTTCATTATGAGGTGTCCTTGTTTTGTCTGTCTTCATCATGTTCTCAGAGTAAACTTGTTTGATGCTGGTATTTTGTGAGATTGTTTATGTGCCACAGGGGAACGACATGGCCTACCTGTGAGTGCCAAGCTAGCTTTCATGTATCATGGGCTGCGTTTTTTTCCCCCTCACATGTGACTACATAGCACCCTTTATTAGTTATAACTAACTCGGCCTTAGACAACTTACATTACTTCTCTGTTTCAGTTTTCTCATCTATAGTTGAGGAAATGGAATTAAACATAAGGTTGTTGTGGGAAATAGATGAAGGAAAATATATGATATCCTTTGAACAACACTTGGTACATAGGCAGCATTCATTGTATGTGAGCTATTATCTGTTTTTGTTTTCTCCAACAGGCTATTGAGCACAAATTACATATTATTATGGTTATGTATTGGTACTTTCTCCAGGCTAGACTGTGAATTCCTTGAGGGGAAGAATATTGTCTACTGACATAGTAATAAGAGATAACTTTTATTGAGTGCTTTCAATGGCCAAAGCACTGTTGTTAGTTGTAGTTACTTCAGGAAAACTTTTCAGGCCATATCTTTACCTATAGTCTAGCCTGGGTGTCCTCTTCTTGCTCCTACTGCACCTGGGTTTACCTTAATTACTATACACAACATATGATACTAACATTGTCTAATTATATATATTCTTCTTCCGCCCCCCCCCTTTCTAGACTACTCACTTAAACAGAGGAGCGTAGGTACTTTTTAATTTAAAAATAAAATTTATTTGTATTTAGGGTGTACATTGTGATGTTTTGATATATGTATACATTTTGAAATGGTTACCATAATCAATCTAATTAACACATTTATGACCTCACATAGTTACATTTTTATGTTAACACTTAAGATAAATTCTCTTAGCAAATTTCAAGGATAAAATATAGTACTGTTAACTATTGTTACCATACTGTATTTTGTATCTTCAAAACATATTCATCCTGCATAACTGAAACTTTATACCCTTTGACCAATAGCTCCCCTTTTCCCCCACACACAGCCCACAACAAACACCATTCTACTCTCTGTTTTTATAAATTCAACTTTTTCAGATTCCACACATAAGTGAGATCATGCAGTATTCATCTATGTCTGGTTTATTTTGCTATAATATTTTCCAGCTTTATCCATGTCACAAATGGCAATATTTCCTTATTTTTAAAGGCTAGATAATCTCTCTCTCTCTCTCTCTCTCTCTCTCTCTCTCTCTCTCTCTCTCACTCTGTGTGTGTGTGTGTGTGTGTAATATTTTATTTATCCATTTCCCATCTACAGACACTTACATTGTTTCCATAACTTGGTTATCATTCATAATGCTGCAATGAACACAGAAGTGCAGATATCCCCTCAAGATATTGAGAGAAGGAACTTTTAAAAATTAATTTATTTCTTGTGCACTTGGTAACCTTTTCTCCTCGTTAGCCATGTGAGTCCTGGGACCTGAGCCTTGGATCAGGAGCCGAGATCCTTCAAAGCCTTATTAAAAATGTTTGGTTGCCTATTAGTTTTCTTGATTGTTTCCTTTGCCTTGCAGAAGTTTTTATCTTGATGAAGTCCCAAGGGTTCAGTTTTGCTTTAATTTCCCTTGCCTTTGAGGATGTGTCAAGTAGGAGATTGCTGCGGTGGAGGTCTAGGAGGTTTTTCCCTACCTTCTCCTCGAGGGTTTTGATGGTTTCCTGTCTCACATTCAGGTCCTTCAGCCATTTTGAGTTTATTTTTGTGTATGGTGTAAGAGAGTGGTCTAGTTTCATTCTTCTACTTGTTGCTGTCCAGTTTTCCCAGCACCACCTGCTAAAGAGGCAGTCTTTTTTCCATTGGATACTCTTTCCTATTTTGTTAAAAATTAATTGACCGTACATTTGTGGGCCCAGCTCTGGATTCTCTATCCTATTCCATTGGTCTATGTGTCTGTTTTTGTGCCAATACCATAGTGTCTGATGATGATAG
>NC_043717.1:54537569-54540827 GCF_006229205.1 Suricata suricatta
GCGGAGGAGGGAGAGAGAGTTGGGGAGAGAGAGGGATGCAAAACTTGAGAGACTATTGAATGCTGAGAATGAACTGAGGGTTGAGGGGGAAGGGGGAGGGGGGAAAAGAGGTGGTGGTGATGGTGGAAGGCACTTAAGGGGAAGAGCACTGGGTGTTGTATGGAAAACAATTTGACAATAAAATATTATGAAAAAAAATTAAGTAAAAATTAAAAAAATAAATTTAAAAATTAAAAAAAATCATAATGTCACATTGTGACACAATCCTCATTGTGTATATCTGCGAATAAATCTCTCAGTTATTGTTGTTAAAAAAAATTTTGGGTCCCCATGAGACTCTAGTATACCCAAGTTTACCAAAAGATTTGGGTAAGAATGGGGCTGATGGGTCTCATTGTTTATAAGATCAGGGCTACCGATAAAAGAAGTAAGGCTTCAAAAGCTTCCAGTCCTGCCCCTGCTAATGGTCACCATTAACTAGCTTTACTGGGAGTGCATGTGAGCTGCAGCTTCTGGCTGTGACCCCAGCAGCTCTGTTGGGTTGGAGCGTGGAGCAGCGCTGTCCACTGGTGGACACGGTGTTCCCTTTGTTGCGTGAATAAATGGAAGTGTGTGGTGAAAAAAAATTTATTTCTTAATTTACATCCAAGTTAGCATATAGAGCAACAAGGATTTCAGGAGTAAATTCCATAATGTCCCTTACCCATGTAGCCCATCCCCCCTGTCACAACCGCTCCAGCAACCCTGTATTTGTTCTCTATATTTAACAGTTTTCATTGTCCCCGCATTTTTATATTATTTTTGCTTCACTTCCATTATGTTCATCTGTTCTGTATTTTAAATTCCTCATATGAGTGAAGTCATATGATGTTTGTCTTTCTCTGACTAATTTCACTTAGCATAGTACCCTCTAGTTACATCCACGTAGTTGCAAATGGCCAGATTTCATTCTTTCTCATTGCCATATAGTACTCCATTGTATATATATACCACATCTTCTTGATCCATTCATCAGTTGATGGACATTTAGGCTCTTTTCATGATTTGGCTATTGTAGAAAAAGCTGCTATGAACATTGGGGTGCATGTACTCCTGTGCATCAGCACTTCTGTATCCTTTGGGTAAATCCCTAGCAGTGCTATTGCTGGGTCACAGGGGAGTTCTATCGATAGTTTTTTTGAGGAGCCTCCACACTGTTTTCCAGAGTGGCTGCACCAGTTTACATTCCTGCCAACAGTATAGGAGGGTGCATGTTTCTCCACACCCTCACCAGCATCTATATTCTCTTGATTTCTTTATTTTAGCAACTCTGGCTGGTGTGAGGTGGTATCTCAGTGTGGTTTTGATTTGTATTTCTCTTATGATGAGTGATGCTGAGCATCGTTTCATGTGCCTATAGGCCATCTGGATTTCCTCTTTGGAGAAGTGTCTCTTCAGGTCTTCTGCCCATTTCTTCACTGGATCATTCATTTTTCGTGTATGGAGTTTAGTGAGCTCCTTGTATATTTTGGATACTAGCCCTTTATCTGATATGCCATTTGCCACTATTTTTTCCCATTCTGTTGGTTGCCTGTTAGTTTTTTTTGGTTGTTTCCTTTGCCTTGCAGAAGTCTTTTATCTTGATGAGGTCCCAGTAGTTCAGTGAAGAAATCGAATCAGTTATCAAAAATCTCCCAAGGAAAAAAAGCCCAGGGTCAGATGGATTCCCAAGGAATTCTACAAGACGTTTAAAGCCGAGTAACGCTGATCCTTCTCAAGCTATTCCAAAAAATAGAAATGGAAGGAAGACTACCATACTCATTCTACGAGGCACATATCACTCTGATTCCTAAGCCCGGCAGAGACCCAACAAAAAAGAGAACTACAGACCAATATCCTTAATGAATACAGATGCAAAAATACTCAACAAGATACTAGCAAATCGAATTCAACAGCATATAAAAAGTATTATCCATCATAATCAAGTGAGATTTATTCCTAGGTTACAAGGCTGGTTCAATATTCACAAATCCATTAATGTGATACATCACATCAACAAAACAAAAGAAAAAAAATCATATGATCCTGTCGATAGATGCAGAAAAGCATTTGACAAAATACAACATCTCTTCCTAATAAAAACCCTCAAGAAAGCTGGGATAGAAGGAACTTACTTAAACATCATAAAAGCCATTTACGAAAAGCCCACAGCCAATGTTATCCTCAATGGGGAAAATCTGAGAACTTTTCCCCTGAAATCAGGGACCCAGCAGGGATGTCCACTCTCACCATTGTTGTTTAACATAGTGTTGGAAGTCCTAGCATCAGCTATCAGACAAGAAAAGGAAATAAAAGGCATCAGAATTGGCAAAGAAAAAGTCAAACTTTCCTTTTTCGCAGATGACATGATACTGTACATGGAAAACCCGATCGACTCCACCAGAAGCCTT
Source organism: Suricata suricatta (assembly GCF_006229205.1). NCBI lineage: Eukaryota > Metazoa > Chordata > Mammalia > Carnivora > Herpestidae > Suricata > Suricata suricatta. The sequence goes on from NC_043717.1 coordinate 54,539,999, forward strand.
CTAGAATCAATGAATTCAGTAAAGCTGCAGGGTACAAAGTCAATGTACAGAAGTCAGTTGCATTCTTATACACCAAAAATGAAGCACCAGAAAGAGAAATCAAGAAACAGATCCCATTCACAATTGTACCATAAAATACCTAGGAATAAACCTAACCAAAGATGTAAAAGACCTGTATGCTGAAAACTATAGAAGACTTATGAAGGAAATTGAAGAAGACACAAAGAAATGGAAAAGTATTTCGTGCTCATGGATCGGAAGAATAAACATTGTTAAAATGTCATTATTGCCCAAACCAATTTACACATTCAATGCAATCCCCATTAAAGTTGCACCAGCATTCTTCTCAAAGCTAGAACAAACTATCTTAAAATTCGTATGAAACTACAAAAAACCCCGAATAGCCAAAGTAATATTGAAGCAGAAAACCAAGAAGGGAGGCATCACAATCCCAGACTTTAGCCTCTACTACAAAGCTGTCATCATCAAGACAGTATGGTACTGGCACAAAAACAGACACATGGACCAATGGAATGAATAGAGAACCCAGAATTGGACCCACAAGTATATGGCCAATTAATCTTTGACAAAGTAGCAAAGAGTATCCAATGGAAAAAAGACAGCCTCCTTAACAGGTGGTGTTGGGAGAGCTGGACAGCAACATGTAGAAAAATGAAATTAGACCACTTTCTGACACCATTCACAAAAATAAACTCAAAATGGATAAAGGATCTGAATGTGAGACAGGAAACCATAAAAACCCTTGAGGAAAAAGCAGGAAATAGCCTCCTAGACCTCAATCGCAGCAATTTCTTCCTCGACACATCCC
>NC_043717.1:54540927-54552167 GCF_006229205.1 Suricata suricatta
GGTGTTGGGAGAGCTGGACAGCAACATGTAGAAAAATGAAATTAGACCACTTTCTGACACCATTCACAAAAATAAACTCAAAATGGATAAAGGATCTGAATGTGAGACAGGAAACCATAAAAACCCTTGAGGAAAAAGCAGGAAATAGCCTCCTAGACCTCAATCGCAGCAATTTCTTCCTCGACACATCCCCAGAGGCACATCTTTTTTATCCATTCATCTGTTGATGGACACTTGGGCTATTTCCATACTTTGGCTATTGTCGATAGCGCTGCTATAAACATAAGGGTACATGTGTCCCTTTGAAACAGCACTCCTGTATCCCTTGGAAAATACATAGTAGTGCAATTGCTGGGTTGTAGGGTAGTTCTATTTTTAATTTTTTGAGGAACCTCCATACTGTTTTCCGGAGTGGCTGCACCAGTTTGCATTTCTACGAGCAGTGCAAAAAAGATCCTCTTTCTCCACATCCTTGCCAACATCTATTGTTGCCTGAGTTATTAATGTTAGCCATTTTGACATGTGTGAGGTAGTATCTCATTGTGGTTTTGATTTGTATTTCCCTGATGCTGAGTGATGTTGAGCATTTTTTCATGTGTCGGTTGGCTATCTAGATGATTTCTTTGGAGAAGTGTCTATTCATGTCTTTAGCCCATTGCCTCACTGGATTATTTGTTTTTTGGGTATTGAGTTTGATAAGTTCTTTATAGATTTTGTATACCCACCCTTTATCTGCCATGTCATTTGCAAGTATCTTCTCCGATTCCATCGGTTTCCTTTTAGTTTTGCTGATTATTTCCTTCGCTGTGCAGAAACTTTTTATTTTGTTGAGGTCCCAATAGTTTATTTTTGCTTTTCTTTCCCTTGTCTCTGGAGACATTTGAGTAAGAAGTTGCTGCAGCCGAGGTCAAAGAGGTTTTTACCTGCCTTCTCCTCTAGGATTTTGATAACTTCTATCTTACCTTTAGGTCTTTCATCCATTTTGAGTTTGTTTTTGTGTATGGTGTAGGAAAGTTATCCAGGTTCATTTTTCTGCATGTAGGTGTCCAGTTTTCCCAGCACCATTTACTGAAGAGATGTCTTTATTCCATTGGATATTCTTCCCTGCTTTGTTAATGATTAGTTGACCATACATTTGTGGGTCCATTTCTGAGTTCTCTATTCTGTTCCCTTGATCTGATTGTTAGTTTTTGTGCCAGTACCATACCATCTTGATGATTACAGTTTTGTAATACATCTTGAAGGCCGGGATTGTGATGCCTTAAACTTTGGTTTTCTTTTTCAAAATTGCTTTGGATATTCTGGGTCACTTCTGGTTCCACACAAATTTTAGTATTGTTTGTTCTAGCTCTGTGAAGAATGCTGGTGTTATTTTGATACAGATTGCACTAAATATGTAGATTGCTTTGGATAGTATTGACATTTTAACAATATTTGTTCTTCCTGTCGAAGAGCATGGAATATTTTTCCATTTTTATGCGTGTCTTCTTCAATTTCTTTCATAAACTTTCTATAGTTCTTAGTGTATTGATTTTTCAGCCCTTTGGTTAGATGTATTCCTAGGTATTTTATGGTTTTTGGTGCAATTGTAAATGGGATAGATTCCTTGATTTGTCTGTTTGTTGTTTCATTATTGATGTGTAAGAATGCAACCAATTTCTGTGCATTGATTTATATCCTGCAACTTTGCTGAATAGATGGATCAGTTCTAGCAGATTTTTGGTGGAATTGTTTGGGTTTTCCATATAGACTAAGTATCATGTCATCTGTGAAGAGTGAAAGTTTAACTTTCTCCTAACTGATTTGGATGCCTTTTATTCCTTTGTGTTGTCTGATTGCTGAGGCTAAGACTTCCAATACAGTAGTGAGAGTGGACATCCCTGTCTTATTCCTGATCTTAGGAGGAAAGCTCTCAGTCTTTCCCTACTGAGGATGATATTTCGGTAGGTCTTTCATATACAGCTTTTATACTTTTGAGGTATGATCTTTCTATCCTTATTTTCTTTAGGATTTTTATCAAGAAAAGATGTATTTGATCAAATGTTTTCTCTGCATCTATTGAGTGGATCACGTGGTTCTTGTCCTTTTTTTTATTGATGCAATGTATCACATTGATTGTTTTGTGGATATTGAGCCAACCCTGCATCCCAGGTATAAATACCACTTGGTCATGGTGAATAATTCTTTTAATTTATTGTTGGATCCAGTTGGCTAGTATCTTGTTGAGGAGAGCAGGTACTTTTATCTTTGGTGCCCATGTCTAAGGACAGTACCTAGCACAACAGAGGCAGTCAACATAAAGGCAGTTATCAGACTATCACTATATTCTTTGTGTTGTCTAGGGTGAAACTCAAGTCAAGATAGCTGTCTTGGCCAACATTATCCCTTTCCCCAAGATTTTATTGACTAAAACAGTAACAAAAGATCTTTTCTCTTGTTATTCTCCCTATAAGGGAGATCCAGAGAATCACATTGAGGCCTCAGTGCAAGAAGGTGCCATTTGGGAACAATTGGTCCCTGCTATTTAACATTCCATTGTGCCACGTCCATTGGGACAAATTAAGGTAATGAAAACATATGAGACTAGGACCTTGAACCTTGGGTCTCGACCCTAATTTTGCCATTGATAAACTTGTGATATTCAGTAAACCACTGAAACTTTCTGACCCTCAGCTTTTCCGTGGAGGAAATTGAGAGAATAATCTCCTTATTCACAGGCTAATAAAGCTTGATAACAAAGTTTAAAGAATATTTGCTGGAGATTCTTTTTGGAGAAAATATTTTACTCCTCCATTACTACCATGTTACATGTCTGGATAATTCTTAGCCTCTGAAACTGGTATTCAAAATAGCCACAGCCTTTCAGATACCAACCAAATGTCAAGGGCATTGTGGTTTTCAGCCTGCCATACTTTCTAACAGTCTCACAATTCAGCCTATTCTCAGTGAAGGGAGCTATAGTGTCTGGAAATTTGGAGGGCATAAGAGATAGTGCCATCCTGGACCTGGACCCAGGAAGTTTCTTTTTATAATGCTAAGGACAGACACAGCATGTTTTTCAGCTCAAATTTATGTTCTACTTATTTCAAAGGGGTGAAACAAGGTTAAAGATAAGATAACATTATCACAGTATCATGATTGTATACAAAGAAAGAAACTACCATATTGTTATTCGTATAATGTGCTGCTATTGTGTCCAGAGACTATACAAAAATGGTAATAATCACACCTGGCTGGGACTTTTTGGCACCTTTCCCTGGTGAATTCCAAAGAATGGCCCAAAGGAACTCAGGGAATACAAATTTGAAACCAGCATTGCCTGCTCCTCTTATTTCAGGGGCAGCACCCAGCACATTGAGGGCTTCCATTAAATAAAATGGAAACGACAATTTACCATCTTTTGTCCTAAATGGCATTAGAAAATGATAGCTCTCTCCCTCTTGACAATAGACAGATGTTTCATTTTTTTTATCACCCTAGGAGGGGAAAGGGAAATCCTCATTCTAAGAGTTATTTAGCTTGTGTTTGGCTGGGTCCCTGTATTAGGTCTCAGAGGGAGAAATAAAGACAGCTAAAGGTATATTATTACCTCAAAGGAGCCTATAGTCTATTAGCCTCTGAATGAAAACACAGGAAAGCAATACTCAGGCTGTGCATAATTAGGGCTCAGTGAGAGATGAGAATAAGTCAGGGCCACTTTGGTCAGCATACCAAAGGAATTTTGGGGTCCCCTGGCATGCACCAGGTGTGGTGGCCCAGAGGGAGAAATATAAATAAGATAGGCAGTGAGGAGAAAAGTATATTGAGCAGGGGGAAGATTAAGAGCTGAGGAAATGCTGACACAGTATGGTAAGCAATATATTTGGAAATTAGTGACATGCATGGTGTGGCTGGAGCCAGGGATCACTCCAGTTTCCAAATTTTGATGGTTTGAATGGGGCCAGACCGGGAAGCTTTGGAATGCTAGGATATTTTACCTTTGAATTCTTGCTTTCAACTTTATAAATATGAAAAATTCAGGTCATGGACACATATTAGATAGATAGCTAGGTGAGGCACTGTATCTTTGAGTTCAGATAATAGCAATGAGGAACATTTATGAAATATGATTAACGTTCACATACATTATGCTATTTTATCATGGCAATCTATTTAAAAACAATGCACCACTGCAAATATTCCCTTCCTTGAAGCCTGCTTCTTTAAACTTTAAAACAAACAAAATTTGTGGCTTGAACTCATTACTACTCACTACCTATGGTGATAGAGCTGTGCTGAAACAGCTGAGCCCAAATATTGAGATAAGATGAGCCAAGTGTTGGTTCCAATCAAGAATCTCTGGGGTGTCCTGTTCCAATTTTACCAGCATGCTCATGTGCATTGGCTGTTGTGTTTAAAACAAGCCAAGGCACAAAAAATTAACAATAGAACTCCCCTATGACCCAGCAATAGCACTGCTAGGGAATTCACCCAAGAGATACAGAAGTGCTAATGCATAGAAGCACATGTACCCCAATGTTCATAGCAGTACTTTCAACAATAGCTAAATCATGGAAAGAGCCTAAACGTCCATCAACTGATGAATGGATCAAGAAGATGTGGTTTATATATACAATGGAATACTACATGACAATGAGAAAGAATGAAATCTGGCCATTAGTAACAATGTGGATGAACCTCAAGGGTGTCATGCTAAGCTAAATAAGTCAGATGGAGAAGGACAGATACCATATGTTTGCACTGATAGGTCTAAGAGGAGAAACCTAACAGAGGACCATCAGGAGGGGGAGGGGGAGTAAAGAAGGATAGGAAGGGAGGCAAATCATGAGAGACTCTTGAATACTGAAAACAAACTGAGAGCTGATGGGGGAGAGAGAAAGGAGCAGAGGGGTGATGGTCATGGGAGAGGGCACATGTGGGGAAGAGCACTGGGTGTTATATGGAAACCAACTTGACAATAAACTATAAAAAAACAAAAACGAAAGCAAGCTGAGGCAGAAACTGCTTCTGTCACTGAGTACTTTCTTAGGGTGAGCCTTTGAAACAGACAGGATGAGTGATTCAAAGTTATGGAATTGAGGTCTGGAGAAAATAATTTCCATCCTCAGTTGCTAAGGACCACTGAAGAAGCCCTAAATGAAGCTACAGGCCAAATGTTTGTGACCTGGCAGCACTGAGAAGGTCCTGAGGAAGATAGGAGTGGAGGTATGGGCCATAAGGAAGTGTATCCAGACTCAGGGCAGGACCTTGCACAGAGATCAGCAGACTTTAACCAGATCACACAGTGAAATTCAGCTCTCCATCATGCAGCTGTGTGCCCAGATGGCACAATTAGGAGGATGGTGTGTTGATGTCGGTTTTGGGTTTCCATGGGTTAAGCATCACCCAAAATTCCCTGCAGTGTGAGCTTTCTCAGGCTCAGACTCACAAGTCTTATTCAGAGTGGGAGGTATGTATTAAAACTATCAAATATACACTGTTGGAAATTACAATGTAGTCTTGTGGTTTGAACAGTAGTCCTAGAGTCAGGAGACCCAGCCAGGTAGAGCTCAACTAGTCTCAGAAACATCTGGTCCAGAGTTTCTTTAACGCTGTCGTCTCTTTTCCTTTAAGGAAAGGACCTTAAAAGAATCCTGTTCAGAGGAGGCAAGATGGTGGAGAAATAGGAAGTTCTGTACTCCCACCTTCATCTCTCAAACAAAGAAAGGCTGAAGCCAAAGGACACCAAACTGCAAGAGTCTTGGAGGAAAAAAGACAGAGTCCACTAAGAAGACAGCTTCATAGAGCCACCTCAAGAAACAAGCCAAAGTACACATGGTGGAGAGTCCCAAATATCACTACGAGTAGGGAAATAAAATAACCAAAGGCACAAAAAGAGAGATGAAACAACACCACTAAAAGAACACATACTTAATGGACAGGCCTTGGACAATGAGCCTCCTTTAATATAGCAGAACTCGCAGATGATGCAGAGCAGATAACAAGCTTTAAAAACTGACAAGAGACACAAAGCTAACCAAAATGATGAAACAAAAGAAATATCCTCAAAAGAAATTCCAGGAATAAGTGAGAGCTAAAGAATTGGTCAAAACAGATATAAAGAACATAGCTGACCAAGAATTTAGAACAATAGTCATAAAATTAATTGCTGGGCTTGAAAAAGGCATGGAAGACCCTAGAGATGCTATTGCTACAAAGACTATGGATCTTACAAATAGTTGTGAAGAATTGAAAAAGGCTATAAATGAGGTAAATAATAAAATGGAGGTGGCCACTGCATTATTGAAGAGGCAGAAAGGATAGATGAATTAGAATACACAATTATAGAAAAAGAGGAAACCGAGAAAAAAAAGGATAAATAGATCCAGGAGCATGAAAGGAGAATTCGAGAACTGAGTGATGCAAACAAACGGTACAATATCCGTATCATAGGAATTCTATAGAAGAAGAAGAAGAGAAAAACAGGGGATAAAGGTGTACCTGAAGAAATTATAGCTGAGAACTTCTCAAATCTGGGGAAGGAAAGAGACATTGAAATCCAAGAGGCACAGAGAACTCCCCTCAGACGTAACTTGAATCAATATTCTGCAAGACATATCATCGTGAAAGTTGCAAAATATAAGGATGAAGAGAGAATTCTGAAAGCAGCTAGAGATAAAAAGGGCCCTAACATACAAAGGGAGACAAATGAGGGTAGTAGCAGACCTATCTACTGAAACATGGAAGGCAAGAAAGGAATGGCAGGAAATCTTCAATGTGATGAACAGAGAAAATATGCAGCCAAGAATCCTTTATCCGGGAAGCCTGTCATTCAAAATAGAAGGAGAGATAAAGGTTTTCCCAAACAAACAAAAATTGAAAGAATTCATCACCACTAAACAGCCCTTCAAGAAATCCTTAGGGGGACTCTATGAAGGAAATGTTGCAAGGAACACAAGGCACCAGAAACACCACTACAAGCATGAATCCTACAGAGATCACAATGACTCCAAACCCATATTTTTCAATAATAACACTGAATATAAATAGACTAAATGCTTTAGTGAAAAGTCATAGGGTGCAACATATGGTATCTGTCCTTCTCCGCCTGACTTATTTTGCTTAGTATGAGACCCTTGAGGTCCATCCACGTTGCTACAAATGGCCAGATTTCATTCTTTCTCATTGCTATGTAATACTCCATTGTATATATGCAAGTTTGAAAGAGTTTCAGAATTCTTTGTCATGGTAATAAGGAACTGTCCTTGCCTAGGGCCACTGCTAGCTCCTAGAGGCCTCTTTCTGACACTCTAATTAGAGGAATTGAAAGTAAATGGAATACAATGGAGTACACTCTAATTAGAGGAGAGAGAGGGACGCAAAACATGAGAGACTATTGAATACTGAAAATGAACCAAGGGTTGAAGAGGGAGGGGGCGGGGGAAGGGGGGTATTGGAGGAGGGCACTTGTGGGGAAGAGCACTAGGTGTTGAATGGAAACCAATTTGACAATAAACTATTAAAATAAAATAAAATAAGAGAATTAAAAAAGACATAGGGTATCAGAATGGATAAAAAAACAAAATCCATCTATTTGTTGTCTACAAGAGACTCATTTTAGACCTGAGGACACCTTCAGATTGAAAGTAAGGGGATGGAGAAATATCTATAATGCTACTGCAAGTCAAAAGAAAGCTGGAGCAGCCATATTTATATCAGACAAACTGGACTTTAAAGGCAGTAACAAAAGGTGAAGAAGGACATTATATAATAATTACAGGGTCTCTCCATCAGGAAGAGCTAACAATTATAAATGTCTAACACCAAATTCGGGAACACCCAAATACATAAAACAATCACAACAGAAACAATCTTATTGATAAGAATGTACTAATAGCAGATGATTTTAATACTCCACTTACAGCAATGGATAGATCAACTAGACAGAAAGTCACTAAAGAAACAATGGACTGGAATGACACACTGGAACAGATGAATTTGACAGATATATTTAGAACTCTACATTCTGAGGCTATGGAATTCAATTTCTTCTCGAGTGCGCATGGCACATTCTCCAAGACAGATCGCATGTTGGGTCATAAAGCAGCCCACAATAAAAATAAAAGAATTGAGATCATACCATGCACACTTTGAGATCACATTGCTATGAAACTTGAAATCAATCACAGGAAAAATTCTGGAAAATCTCCAAAAACATGGAGGTTAAAGAATACCCCAGTAAAGAATAAATGGACCAATCAGGCAATGAGAGAAGAAATTAAAAATATATGGAAACAAATGGTAATGAAAATACAACAATCCAAACTCTTTGGGATGCAGCAAAGGCAGTCTTAAGAGGAAAGTACATTGCACTCCAGTTCTATTTCAAGAAACTAGAAAAAGCGAAAATACAAAATCTAACGGCACACCTAAAGGAACTAGAAGCAGAGCAAAAGCACCCCAAACGCAGCAGAAGCAGAGAAATAATAAAGATCAGGGCAGAAGTAAACAAGATAGAACCCACAAAAACAGTTGAACAGATCAATGACACCAAGAGTTGGTTTTTTGATAAAATAAACAAAATTGATAAACCTCTAGCCAGTCTTCTCAAAAAGGGAAAAGAGAGCACCCAAATAGACAAAATCACAAATGAAAATGGAACTATTACAACCAATCCCTCAGAAATAAATGCAGTCATCAGGGAATACTATGAAAACTTACATGTCAACAAACTGGGCAACCTAGAAGAAATGGACAAATTCCTAAACACACATGCACTACCAAAATTCAAATGAGAAGAGATACAAAATCTGAACAGACTCATAACTAGTGAAGAAATTGAATCAGTGATCACAAATCTCCCAACAGAAGATGGTGGAAAAGTAGGCAGCTCTGTGATTTTCGCTTGCCCACATCTATCAAACTGAGAAGGACTGAAGCAACAATATGCCGATCTGCAAGAGTGGAAGAAAAATACACAGACTCCAGAAAGAAGACAACCTCAACGATGCCTGAGTGAGTGAGTGAAAACTGGGGAAATTAAAAAACAGGCTGGGCCTCGGAGGTGGAGAGGGGTGGGAGCCCCAGCCCAACACAGGAAGTCATGGAGAGACAAGGGGAAGAGAAAGAGACACTAAAACACTCATAGTACTGATTCTAGAGAAGAGATAAAGAACTTGGCCTAGGACAGAGAGAGATTTTGTCAGCCCATATATATCCGCTGGTTGCGGGAAGAGAAATCCATCCCATATAGCTGGTGAATTCTTCCTTGGGCTTGGTGGCAGCGGCGTCAATCCCGAGTGGCACCAGGAGAAACAGCCCCATCCCCCTACGCGATCCCGGCCAAGAAGCCAGCTGCCAGGCGGAGTACATCTTCTCTCGGGCGACATTAGCACGGATCAGTCTCCTCCCCCTGCGCAATCCCAGCTAGGGAGACTACCACCAGCTCAAGTACATCTCATCTCCGTTGGTGGCATTAAAGTGTGCGGACTAAGGTTTTGAATTGAGGTGGGGCTTGGAAAATACAACTTGAATCCCCAGAGGCACAGGGAGACTGAACTCAAAAGAGCAGCTTGCAGCTCTTGGTTCTAGCAGAGCTTGGGGCGCTGCCATTCTTCTCCCCACAACTACCAAGGTGGGTCCTTGGAAAGCAGCCCCCAAGACTTACCTACACCATATGACACCTATCCATGCAGGAGAGCTGCCTTTTCTCCACCTTTTTCTTTTCATCTTTTTTTCTCTTACCATCCAGATATATTTACCCTTATTTCATTCTTTTCTCTCCTCTCGGCTGGCTATACACTTTTAGACTGTCCATTGTGTTTTATTTTCTCTGTCCCCCATGCTTTTTTTCGTTCTTTCTTCTTTTCTTTCCTTTCCGTTCCTTTCTTTTCCTTTTCTTCCTTTCCCCTTTAAGTTTTCTTGTTTGTTTGATTTGTCTGTGTGGTTGCATTATTTTGTTCCCTGTGTGTTTGTCTGTTTTCCCTTTCAGGGATACCTTAAGAAACAAGCCAAAGTACACATGGTGGAGAGTCCCAAATACCACTACGAGTAGGGAAATAAAATAACCAAAGGCACAAAAAGAGAGATGAAACAACACCACTAAAAGAACACATACTCAATGGACAGGCCTTGGACAATGAGCCTCCTTTAATATAGCAGAACTCGCAGATGATGCAGAGCAGATAACAAGCTTTAAAAACTGACTTCTGAAAGCAGCTAGGGAGAGAAGAGCCCTCACATACAAAGGGAAACCTATCAGAGTGGTTACAGACCTATAGAATGAAACCTGGCCAGCCAGGAAGGAATGGCAGGAAATCTTCAATGTGATGAGCAGAAAAAACATGCAGCCAAGAATCCTCTACCCAGCAAGCCTGTCTTTCAAAATAGAAGGAGAGATAAAGGTTTTCCCAAATAAACAAAAATTGAGAGAATTCATGACCACCAAACCAGCCCTACAGGAAATCCTAAGAGGGACTCTATGAGGGAAAGATCAAAAAGAACACAAGGTGCCAGAGACACCACTATAAACATGAATCCTAGGGAGAACACAATGACTCTAAACCCACATTTTTCGATAATAACATGGAATGTAAATGGACAGAATGCTCCAACCAAACGATACAGGGTAGCAGGATGGATAAAAAAACAAAACCCATCTATTTGCTGTCTACAGGAGACACATTTTCGACCGGATGATACCTTCAGGATGAAAGTAAAGGGATGGAGAAATATCTATCAGGCAACTAGAAGTCAAAAGGAAGCTGGAGTAGCCATACTCATATCAGACAAACTGGATGTTAAAGTAAAGGCAGTAAGAAGAGATGAAGAAGGACATTATATAATAATTACAGGATCTCTCCATCAGGAAGAGCTAACAATTATAAATATCTATGCGCCTAACTCGGGAGCACCCAAATACATAAAGGAACTATCACAGAAAGAAACAATCTTATTAACAAAAATGTGCTAATTGCAGGGGACTTTAATACTCCACTGACAGCACTGGATAGATCAACCAGACAGAAAATCACTAAGGAAACAATGGACGTGAACGACACATTGGAACACATGGAACTGATAGATATATTTAGAACTCTGCATCCTAAAGATAGTAAATTCACCTTCTTTTTGAGTGCACATGGCACATTCTCCAAGATAGACCACATACTGGGACATAAAGCAGCCCTCCATAAGTATAAACAAATAGAGATCATACCATGCACACTTTCAGATCACAATGCTGTGAAACTTGAAATTAA
>NC_043717.1:54552267-54566113 GCF_006229205.1 Suricata suricatta
AATGGAGATAATGTTGCCCAGAGACATTATATAGTCTGATTATTCCAGAGAGAGAGAGAAAGAAAGGTAATGATAGAGATGTAGAATATGCATCAAGAGAATGGATTGAATGTGACTGTTTAAGCAAACCAATAACCAGAGTGCCCAGTCCAGTGGAGGGGAGAGATAAGAATGAGATAAGGGAAAATATATCTGAATAGCAAGAATTGATCTAGAGTTAATCACAGCAATGCATCAATATTGGTGTTTGCCCCGGGCTCTGGTAAAAAAAAAAAAAAGAAAGAAAGAAAGAAAGAAAGAAAGAAAGAAAGAAAGAAAGAAAGAAAGGAAGGAAGGAAGGAAGGAAGGAAGGAAGGAAGGAAGGAAGGAAGGAAGAAAGAAAGAAAGAAAGAAAGAAAGAAAGAAAGAAAGAAAGAAAGAAAGAAAGAAAGAAAGAAAGAAAGAAAAAGAAAAAGAAAAAGAAAAAGGAAAAAGCGGCTCTCCAGAGCAAATGGGCGTGTTTTGGTGTAGGCAGGTCTCTCCTCCACTGTGGATCCCTAGGCCCACTCCCTGAGGCCCTGCCTTGGTGGTTGTGGGCAGAAAAATGGCAGTGGTATATCAATGAGGTTTTGATTTGATTTCCCTGATGATGATTGATGCTGAGCATCGTTTCATGTGCCTACAGGCCATCTGGATGTCCTCTTTGGAGACGTGTCTGTTCATGTCTTCTGCCCATTTCTTCACTGGATTATTGATTTTTCAGGTGTGGAGTTTGGTGAGTTCCTTGTACATTTTGGATACCAGCCTTTTATGTGATATGTCATTTGCAACTATATTTTTTCATTTTGTCAGCTGCCTATTAGTTTTCTTGTTTGTTTCCTTTGCAGTGCAGAGATTTTTGTCTTTATAAGGTCCCAATAGTTCATTTTTGCTTAATTTCCCTTGCCTTTGGAGATGTGTAAAGTAGGAAATTGCAGCGGTTGAGGTCAAGGAGGCTGTTTCCTACTTTTGCCTTGAGGGTTTTGATGGTTTCCTGTCTCACATTCAGGTCCTTTATCCATTTTGAGTTTATTTTTGTGAATGGTGTAAAAAAAAAGTGGTCTAATTTCATTCTTCTACATGTTGCTGTCCAGCTCTCCCAACACCACCTGTTAAAGAGGCTGTCTTTTTTCCATTGGATACTCTTTCCTGTTTTGTCAAAAATTAATTGGCCGTACATTTGTGGGTCCATTTCTGGGTTCTCTATTCTATTCCATTGGTCTATGTGTCTGTTTTTGTGCCAATACCATACTGTCTTGATGATGACAGCTTTGTAGTAGATGCTAAAGTCTGGGATTGTGATGCCTCCCGTTTGGATTTCTTCTTCAATATTACTTTGGCTATTCGGGGTCTTTTGTGGCTACATACAATTTTTAAGAATGTTTGTTCTAGCTTTGAGAAGAATGCTGGTGCAACTTTGATGGAGATTGCATTGATAGTGTAAATTGCTTTGGGTGATAATGTCATTTTAACATTGTTTATTCTTCTGATCTATGAGCACAGAAAGTTTTTCTATTTTTTTGTGTCTTCTTCAATTTCCTTCATAAGTCTTCTATAGTTTTCAACATACAGGTCTTTTACATCTTCCGTTAGGTGTATTCCAGTGTATTTTATGGGGTTTGTGCAATTGTGAAAGGGATCTGTTTCTTGATTTCTCTATCTGGCGCTTCATTTTTGGTGTATAAGAATGCAACCGATTTTTGTATGCTGCATCTTTACTGAATTCATTGATAAGTTCTAGAAGGCTTCTGGTGGAGTCGATCGGATTTTCCATGTAGAGTACCATGTCATGTGTGAAAAGTGAAAGTTTGACTTCTTCTTTGCCAATTCTGACACATTTTATTTCCTTTTGTGGTCTGATTGCTGATGCTAGGACTTCCATCTCTATGATAAACAACAGTTGTGAGAGTTGACATCCCTGTCGTGTCCCTGATTTCGGAGGGAAAGATCTCAGATTTTCCCCATTGAGGATAACATTGGCTGTGAGCTTTTCATAAATGGCTTTTATAATGTTTAAGTATATTCCTTCTATCCTAAGTTTCTTGAGGGTTTTTATTAAGGAGAGATGTTGTATTTTGTCAAATGTTTTTTCTGCATCTATAGACAGGATCATATGTTTTTTTCTTTTCTTTTGTTAATGTGATGTATCACCTTGATGAATTTGCAAATATTGAACCAGCCTTGTAACGCAGGAAAGAATCCCACTTGATCATAATGGATAATTCTCTTTATATGCTGTTGAATTCGATTTGCTAGTATCTTGTTGAGTATTTTTGCATCTGTTTTCATTAAGGATATTGGCTTGTAGTTCTCTTTTTTGGTTGCATCTCTGCCTCGCTTAGGAATCAAAGTGATACTTGCTTCATAGAATAAGTCCAGAAATCTTCTTTCCTTTTCTGGTTTTTGGAATACCTTGAGAAGTATAGGCAATAACTCATTTAAATGTCTAGTAAAATTCCCCTGGGAATCCATCTGGCCCTAGGCTTTTATTCATTGGGAGATTTTTTGATAACTGGTTCGATTTCTTCACTGCTTATGGGTCTGTTCAGATTTTCTATCTCTTCCTGTTTGAATTTTGGTAGTGCATGTGCATTTAGTAATTTGTCAATTTCTTCTAGATTGTCCAGTTTGATGGTATATAATTTTTCATAGTAATCTCTGATGATTCTTTGTATTTCTGAGTGATCTGTTGTAATAGATCCTGTTTCCTTCATGATTTTGTCTATTTGAGTGTTCTCTCTTTTCTTTCTGAGGAGCCTAGCTAGAAGTTTACCAATTTTGTTTATATTTTCAAAAAACAACTCTTGGTTTCATTGATCTGTTCAATTGTTTTTGTGGATTCTATCTTGCTTAATTCTTCCCTGATCCTTATTATTTCTCTTCTTTTGCTTGGTTTAGGGTCCTCTTGCTGCTCCGTTTCTAGTTTCCTTAGGTTCTCTGTTAGGTTTTGAGTTTGCCCTTTTTCTAGTTTATGAAATAGGCCTGAATTGCAATGAAGTTTCCCTTAGGACTGCCTTTGCTGTGACCCAGAGAGTTGGATTGTTGTACTCTCATTTTCATTTGTTTCCATATATTTTTTAATTTCCTCTCTAATTGCATGGTTTGCCCAATCATTCTTTAGTAGGGTATTGTTTAACCTCCACATTTTTAGAGGTTTTCCAGACTTCTTCTTGTGGTTGATTTCAAGTTTCATAGCATTGTGATCTGAAAGTGTGCATGGTATGATCTCAATTTTTTGTGTTTATCGAGGGCTGTTTTATAACCCAGTATGTGATCAATCTTGGAGAATGTGCTGTGAGCACTTGAGAAGAAAGTGAATTCCCTAGCTTCACGATGGAGAGTTCTAAATATATTCCATATGTTCCAGTGTGCCATTCAGGGCCATTGTTTCTTTAGTGATTTTTGTCTGGTTGATCTATCCATTGTTGTAAGTGGAGTATTAAAGTACCCTGCAATTAGCACATTCTTATTAATAAGATTCCTTTTGTCTGTGATTAGTTATTTTATGTATTTGGGAGCTCTCGAATTTGGTGCATAAATGTTTATAATTGTTAGCTCTTCCTCATATAGAGACCCTGAAATTATTATGTAGTGTCCTTCTTCATCTTTTGTTACTGCCTTTACTTTAATGTTCAGTTTGTCCAATATACGTATGGCTACTCGAGCTTTCTTTTGGCGTCCAGTCGCATGATAGATATTTCTCCATCCCCTTACTTTCAATCTGAAGGTGTCTTCAGGTCTAAGGTGAGTCTCTTGTAGACAGCAAATAGATCGATTTTGGGTTTTGATCCATTCTGCTACCCTGTGTCGTTTGACTGGAGCATTCAGTCCATTGACATTCAGTGTTATTACTGGAAAATGTGGGTTTAGATTCATTGTGTTCTCTGTAGGGTTAATGTTTGTATTGATGTCTCTGGTGTCTTATATTTCTTGCTGCCTTTCTCTCATAGAGTCCCTGTTAGGATTTCTTGTAGGGCTTGTTTGAGGATGATGAATTCTCTCAACTTTTGTTTATTACAGAAAACCTTTATCTCTCCCTCTATTTTGAATGACAGGCTCGCTGGATAAAGAATTCTTGGCTGCATATTCTTCATGTTCATCACATTGAAGATTTCCTGCCATTCCTTTCTGGCCTGCCAAGTTTCAGTATATAGGTCTGTAACCAGTCTGATAGGTTTCCCTTTGTATATTAAGAGCCTTTTATCCCTATCTGCTTTCAGAATTCTCTCTTTATCTTTATATTTTGCCAGTTTCACTATGATATGTCGTGTTGAAGGTTGGTTTATGTTACGTCTTAGGGGAGTTTGGTATATCTCTTGAATTTCAATCTCTTTCTCTTTCCCCAGATTGGGGATGTTTTTGTGTATAATTTGGTCCAGCACCCCTTCAGGACCTCTGTCTTTATATTCCTCTTCTGGAACTCCTATGATACGGACATTGTTCTGTTTGATTGTGTCACTCAGGTCTCTGATACTCCTTTCATGCTCATATATCAATTTCTGTCTCTTTTCTCAGCTTCCTCTTTTGCTATAACTGTGTCTTCTAATTCACCTATTATCCTCTCTGCTTCTTCAATCCATGCAGTGGTAGCCTCCATTTTATTATTCACTTCATTTACAGCCTTTTTAAATGCGTCCCAGCTATTTTGAAGGTCCCTAGTCTGTGTATCAGTAGGTTCTATGAAGGTTTTTTTCAACCTCAGCAATTAATTTCGTGACAGTTCTTCTAAATTCTTGTTCAGTTAAGCTGTTTATGTCTGTGTTGAGCAGTTCTGTAGCTGGAATTTCTTCCTGGAGTTTCTTTAGAGGAGAGTTCTTTTGTTTCATCATTTTGGCTAGCTTTCTATCTCTTGTCAGTTTTAAAGTCTCGTTCTGCACTGTGTGTCTATTAGTATTTCTCAAAGGCGGTTCTTTGACTGTGTACTGTCTGTCATTTCAGGAGATGTTCTTTTAATGGTGTCTCTCGGTTTCTCTTCTTATGTCTCTGATTAATTTATTTCCCTATTCAGCGATATTTGGGTTTTCCACTATGTGTGCTTTGGGTTGTTTCTTGAGGTAGCCCTGAAAAGGAAAGCAGACAGACAAACACACAGAGAATGCAAGCACACAAATGTACTGACAGAACAAGTAAAGAAGCAAACCAAAAGGGGAAAGAAAAAAAGGAACAGGAAATAAAAGAGAGGGGACAAAAGAAAAAAAAAACACAGGTGGTAATGGGGGTGGGGAGGACAGTGACAGCCACAGATAGAGGACACTCTGAGAGCTTAAAACCTGCCAAGGGGAGAGATAAGGATGAGATAAGGAAAAACTATCTGTATGGTAAGAGTTGGTCTAAGCACAGCAGTGGATAAATGTGCAGACTCTAGGGGGAGCAGGAGAAAAGAAGGCAATAGGAAAATAAAAAAGAGAAAACAGGGGGAAAATTAAAAAGTAAAAATATTAAGAAATGAAGGAAAAAGCAATTAAAAATAATAAGCAAAAACACAGCAGTTCTCCAGCGGGGATGAGCGTGGCTTGGTGTAGGTAGGTCAGGACTCAGGGGCTGCTCTCTGAGGCCCCGCCTTAGTGGATGCAGGGAGAAGAATGATGGCACCCCAAGCTCCCCTCAGACCATGTGTTGCCAGCCACTTTCTTGAGTCCAGTCTCCTTGTGCCTTGGGCGGGTCTAATTGTTTCTGCTTTTCTAGGTTCTGCCCGGTTTCTAAGTCCTAGCCCATGCACTCAGTATTGCCACCACAGTTAAAATCTCCTGCAAGTGGGCGGCTTTCTGGTCGGGATCCAATAGGGGGATTGGGAAGTCAGATTTTTCCCTTGGCTCCGCCTGAAGTCGGTGTACTGCCAGGCCAAGGGAGAACAACCCTGCTGAGGGGAACAGATTTCTCTTTCTGTGCCCAGCAGTTCTCAGTCTCGGGTGAGGTCTCCCCTCTCCAGAGATTATGCTATGAGTGATTCAGTTTCTTCTTCTCTTCCCCTGGTCACTCCGCTGCTTTGCCTGATGGTACCAAGCTTGGCTCCAAATGTCTGTATGCCTCTGGACACACAGCCACCCTGCGTGCTCATGGCTGTCCATGTAACTGTGCACCTCTGGATACACGGGATTCTGCGGGCCCAGCTCCAAGCCTCTGGGCGCTTTGTCTCCCTGCTCTGCCATGGGCCAGCACCCCCTCCCACAACATCTCTGGTCCCAGTTCACACCCACTCACTCAGGCATCCATACACTGCTGTCAATAAGGGGTCTGTGCACACACCTCTGTTCTTGGAGATCAGAAAGCTGTGGCTTTTAATTCTTCTCAGTTTGATAATTGTAGGCAGATGGAGATAATGGGGCTCCTTAATTCTCCGCCATCTTCCCAAACACTCCTCAAAACAGATTTAAGTAACATAGCTGAGCAATAATTAAGAAGAATTCTCATAAAATTAATAGCTCAACTTGAAATAAGCATCAGAGAAGCCATTGATACAAAGACTAGGGACCTTCAAAATAGCTGTGACGAGTTAAAAAATGCTATACATGAGGTACCTAATAAAATGAAGGCAGCCACTGCACGGATTAAAAAGACAGAGAGGAGAATAGGTGAATTAGATGACACAGTTTTAGCTAAAGAGGAAGCCAAGAAAAAGAGAGAGAAATTGATATACGAGCAGAAAAGAAGAATTCGAGAAATGAGTGATATAATCAAATGGAGCAATATCCATATCATAGGAATTCCTGAAGGAGAAGAAAGAGAAAAAAGTCCTGAAAGGGTGCTTGATCAAATTACAGCCAAGAACTTCCCAAATGTGGGGAAAGAAACATTGAAATCCAAGAGGCACAGAGAACCCCCTTCAGACGTAACTTGAAATGACCTTCAGCACTACATATCATGGTGTTACTGGCAAAATATAAAGATAGAGAATTCTGAAAGCAGCTAAGGATAAAAGGGCCCTAACATATAAAGGAAAACCTATCAGAGTGGTTACAGACCTATTTAAGGGAACGTGGCAGGTCAGAACGGAATGGCAGGAAATCTTCAATGTGATGAACAGAAAATATATGCAGCAACATTCCTTTATACAGCGAGCCTGTCATTCAAAATAGAAGGAGAGATAAACGTGTTCCCAAATAAACAAAAATAGAGAGAAATCATCACCACCAAACCAGCCCTACAAGAAATCCTAAGAGGGACTCTATGAGGGAAATGTTGCAAGGAACACAATGTATCAGAGACACCAATATAAGCATGAACTCTACAGAGAACACAATGAATACAAACCCACTTTTTTCACTAATAACACAGAATGTAAATGGACTGAATGTTCCAATCAAACATCACAAGGTAGCAGGATGGATAAAAAAAAAACAATATCCATTTATTTGCTGTCTACAAGAAACAAATTTTCGACCTGAAGAAACCTTCAGATTGAAAGTAAGAGGATGGAGAAATAGCTATCATGTGACTGGAACTCAAAAGAAAGCCAGAGTAGTGATACTTATATTAGACAAACTGGACTTTATGTTAAAGGCAGTAGCAAAAGATGAAGAAGGACACTATATAATAATTTCAGGGTCTCTTCAACAGGAAGAGCTAACAATTGTAAACATCTATACGCTGAATTCAGGAGCACCCAAATACATAAAACAACTAATCAAAAACAGAAACAATCCTATTAATAAGAAAGTGCTAATTGCTGGGGACTTTAATACTCCACTTATAACAATGAATAGGTCAACCAGACAGAAAATCACTAAAGAAACAATGGCCCTGAATGGCACACTGGAACAGATGGAATTAATAGATATATTAAGAACTCTGCATCCTGAAGCTAGTGAATTCACTTTCTTCTCAAGTGTGCATGGTACATTCTCTAAGACTGATCATATACTGGTCATAAAGCAGCCCTCCATAAATATAAATGAATTGAGATCATACCATGCACACTTTCAGATCACAATGCTATGAAATTTGAAATCAATAACAGGAAAAGGTCTGGAAAACCTCCAAAAATGTGATTATTAAAAACCACCTGTTAAAGAATGATTGGGCTAACCTGGCAATTAGAGAAGAAATTTGAAAAAATATGGTAACAAATGAAAACAAAAATACAACAATCCAAAGTCTCTGGGACCCAGCAAAGGCAGTCCTAATAGGAAAGTATATTGCAAGCCAGGTCTATTTCAACAAACTAGAAAAAGTGCAAACTCAAAATCCAACAGAGCATGTAAAGGAACTAGAATGGGAGGAACATGAGCACTCCAAACCCAGAAGAAGAAGAGAAATAATAAAGATCAGGGCAGAAATAAACAATACAGAATCCACAAAAAACAGTTGACTAGATCAATGAAACCAAGAGTTGTTTTTTTTTTTTTTTGGAAAAAAATGAATAAAATTGATAAACCTCCAGCCAGGCTCCTCAGGAAAAAAAATGTATGGATTACAAACAATGCCTCAGAAACACAGCAATCATCAGGGGATACTATGAAAACTTATATGCCAACAAACTGGACAACCTAGAAGAAATGAGAAAATTCCTAAACATACATGCACTACAAAAATTCAAACGGAAAGAGATAGAAAATCTGAACAGACCCATAACCAGTGAAGAAATCAAATCAGTGATCAAAAATCTCCCAATGAATAACAGCCCAGGCCAGATGGCTTCCCAGGGGAATTCTTCCAGACATTTAAACCAGAGTTAATACAAATTTTTCTCAAGCTATTCCAAAAAAAAAAAAAAATAGAAATGGAAGGAACGCATTTGCACTCATTCTATGAAGCCAGCATCACTTTGATTCCCAAACCAGACAGAGAACCGGCACAAAAAGAGAGCAACAGGTCAATATCCTTGATTAATACAGATGCAAAAAAAACTTAACAAAATCTTGGCAAATCGAATTCAAAAGTATATAAAAAGAATTATCCACCATGATCATCTGGGATTCATTCTTTGGTAACAGGGCTGATTCAATATTCACAAATCCATCAATGTGATACATCACATTAACAAAAGTAAAGATAAAACCTATATGATCCTGTTGATAGATGTAGAAAAAGCATTTGACAAAGTACAGCATCCTTTCTTAATAAAACCCTAGAAAAATTCAGAATAGAAGGAACTTTCTTAAACATCATAAAAGATATTTATGAAAAACCCACATCTAATATCATCCTCAATGTGAAAAAACTGAGTGCTTCCCACCTGTAATCAGGAACAAGACAGAATGTCCACCCTCACCACTGTTGTTTAACACAGTGCTGGAAGTCCTAGCATCAACAACCAGACAACAAAAGGAAATAAAAGGCATCATAATTGGCAAAGATGAAGTCAAACTTTCACTTTTGGCAAATGACATGATACTCTTCATGGAAACCCAGACAGACTCCACCAGAAACCTACTAGAACTAATCCATGAATTCAACAAAGTCACAGGGCGTAAAATCAACATACTGAAATTGGTTGCATTTTTATACATCAATAATGAAGCAAGAGAAAGGGATATCAAAAAACTGACCCCATTCACAGGTGCACAAATAAAAAACATAAAATATCTAGGAGTAAACCTAACCAAAGATATAAAAGATCTGTAAGATGAAAATATAGAAAACTTATGAAGGAAATTGAAGAAGACACAAAGAAATGGAAAAACATCCCATGTTCTTGGATCAGAAGAATAAACATTGCTAAAATGTCATTACTACCCAAAGCAATTTACACTTTCAATGCAATCCCCATCAAAATTTCACCAGCATTCTTCTCAAAGCTAGGACAAAGTATCCTAAAATTTGTATGGAACCACAAACGACCCCAAATAGCCAAAATAATATTGAGGCCCCAAAAGGGAGGCATCACAATCCCAGACTTTAACCTCTACTACAAAGCTATCATCATCAACACAGTATGGCATTGGCACAAAAACAGACACGTAGACTAATGGAATAGAATAGAGAACTTAGACTCACAAATGTATGGTCAATTAATTTTTGACAAAGCAGGAAAGAGTATCTAGTGGGAGAAAAAACGTCTTTAACAGATGGTGCTGAGAGAACTGGACAGCAATATGCAGAAGAATGAAACTAGACCACTCTCTTACACCATACACAAAAATAAACTCAAAAAGTATGAAGGACCTGAATGTGAGACAGGCAACCATCAAAACCCTAGAGGAGAAAGCAGGAAACAGCTTCCTTGTCCTCATCCACAGCAATTTCCTACTTGACACATCCCCAAAGGCAAGGGAATCAAGAGCAAAAATGAACTCCTGGAACCTTGTCAAGATAAAATCTTCTGCATTGCAAAGGAAACCATCAATGAAACCAGTAGGCAACAAATGGAACGGGAAAAGACAGTTGCAAATGACACATTGGATAAAGGCTAGAATCCAAAATCTATAAGGAACTCACCAAACTCTACATCCAAAAGAGAATCCAGTGAAGAAATAGGCACAAGACATGAATATACACTTCTCCAAAGAGGACATCCAGATGGCCAACAGGCACATAAAACAATGCTCAGCGTCATTCATCATTAGGGAAATACAAATCAAAACCACACTGGGATACCACCTCATGTCATTCAGGGTGGCTAAAATGAACAAATCAAGAGACTATAGATGCTGGCGAGGATGTGGAGAGACGGGCACCCTCCTACACTGTTGGTGGGAATGTAAACTGGTACAGCCCCTCTAGAAAATAGTTTGGAAGTTCCTCAAAGTTAACAGTAGAGTTATCCTATGACTCAGCAATAGCACTGCTAAGGATTTACCTAGGGGCACACGTACCCTAATGCATAGGGGCACACTTACCCCAGTGTTCTTAGCAGCACTTTCAATGATAGCCAAATCATGGAAAGAGCCTAAATGTCCATCAACTGATGAATGGATCAAAAAGATATGGTTTATCTGTATAATGGAATACTACATGGCAATGAGAAAGAATGAAATCTGGCCATTCCTAGCAACATGGATGGATTTTGAGGGTGTCATGCTAAGCGAAATAAGTCAGGCAGAGAAGGATAGATACTATATATTTTCACTCATAGTGTAACAGGTCAATCTGATCAGAGGACAATGGGGGTGGGTATGAAAATAGTTTTGGACAGGGCGCGAAGTAAACCATGAGAGACTTTTGAATACTGAGAACAAACTGAGGGCTGATGGGGGAGGAATAGAAGATAAGGGGTGTGATGGGCATGGAGGAGGGCACCTGTCGGGATGCACACTGTAACATGGAAACCAACTTGACAATTAAGTATAAAAGAAAAAATAAAAATGAATAAATAATCATTTAAAATATTTTATAAAAAGAACACATAATGACTTTTCCTATTCAAAACACTTTTATGACCTCACCTATCATCACTCTAGCAGAACACAGAAGCATTTACAAGTTCTGAGTATCATAAATGTCCTGCCTATCAAAGCACTACACTGTGCATAGTTCCATTCACTCTTATTCTCTGCAACTACCCACTCATTAGTTAACAAGTCAAATCTATAAGCTCCAGCACTCAATTCCTCTACTTCCTTGTCCTGACTGAGAAATGATAGTTCAGTTAGTTATCCATGCCATTCTTTTTGTTTTTTTTTACTATGCTCAGAACCCCGTATTGATACCTCCTGAAATATTTGAAGATTCTCTTCAAATAAAGAGAAAGAGGAGGGAGTGGTGAAGTGAAATGTATGCACTTTGACCATGGCTTTTCGCCCTTAAAAAAAGCAATCTGGATTTCTGCAGTATTCATGAATATGTGCATCAAACCAAATAACTAACCAGTTTTATTTCCTTTACAAGGACATACGTTATTAAGCCAGCAGGTCCTTCTAATGAGAGAATCAAAGTTTGAGATATTTGCGTAGTTTTAATCTTGAAATAAAAATTTTATTTTTTTAATTTAAATTCAAGTTAGTTAACATATAGTGTAGTATTGATTTCAGGCGTAGAATTGAGAATTTAGTGATTCATCACTTACATGTAACGCCCAGTGCCCTCCTTAATGCCCATTACCCAAGGGGCCCATCCCTCCACCCACCTTCTCTCCAACAACCCTTAGTTTGTTCTCTGTATTTTAGAATCTCTTATGGTTTTCCTCCTTCTGTTTTTATCTTATTTTATTTTTCCTTCCCTTCCCCTATGTCCACCTGTTTTGTTTCTTAAATTCTGCATACAAGTGAAATCATGTGATATTTGACTTTCTCTGACTGACTTATGTCATTTAGCATAATACATTCTAGTTCCATCCACCGGTGTTGCAAATGGAAGGAATTTATTATTTTAGATGGCCGAGTAATATTCCAGTGTGTGTATGTGTGTGTGTGTGTGTGTGTGTGTGTGTGTGTGTGTGTGTGCGTGTGCACCACTTCTTTTCAAGGGACGACATTTATTCCTTTTCCAAATGGTACAGTAAAACCACGTGGGAAAGAATGGTTTTAGCAGTTAGGAAAAAAAGTACAAATCTGGGATTTGGAGGGAGAAAAGAAGACAACAGGAAGTTGTTTCACATTACAGATCCCACAGTCTAATACTTGCTTACCAAATCAAAAAAAGATACACAGTCCATTCACAGGCAGGAGGTTTGAATTTCAGTAAGACGTTTATAAAAACCTAGACAGGAGCGGAGTCCTCTTCAGCCCAGGTGCCACTAGGCACAAGAGACTAAAACTCAACAAGAGTGGGAGTGGGAGGCTGGACAGTCAGGGTTTGGGAGTGCAGGCACCTCACATCTGGCTCAGGGATTTGGAGAATAGAGTAAAAAAAAAAACCTACTTGGAAAAGAATTGGGGAAGAAAACCAGCAATTGCCTTCTGCAGGGGTGGGGACAGGAGAGGTAAGGCCAGGGATAGGAGCATTTCACATCACTAACCTAACCTGGGAAACTGCAAGGAACCATCTACAACTGGTTTAAGAGAAAGCCCAAAGGGGAGCGCCTGGGTGGCTCAGTCAGTTGAGTGTCCGACGTTAGCTCAGGTCATGATCTCATGGTTTGTGGGTTCGAGCCCCGCATCGGGCTCTGTGCTGATAGCTAGCTCAGAGCCTGGAGGCTGCTTCAGATTCTGTACCTCCCTCTCTTTCTGACACTCCCCTACTCGAGCTGTCTCTCTCTGTCTCTCAAAAATAAATTTAAAAAACATAAAAAAAGAGAAAGGCCAAAGGGAGGATGGGAGAATCCACAAGAGGGAAAAGGAGAGGGAACATGGTTGGAGGAGCAACATCCCCTTCCTTTCTGGGCACAGGAAGGCAGCCAGGACACCAGGTCCAAGAAGTGACCTCACAAGGACAGCACAGTTTTTGCAGTTTAGAGCTCACCTACCTTCCCCCACCCAGCTACTCATTCTGCTCGCTGGTGGTGTTGGGCCACTATCTGGCGCCAAGGGAGTGAATGGCTCTGTTGGCCCTGCCTCTTCTCCTGTGTCTCCTCCCTTGGAGGGAGCACCAGCCTCTCTCCCCTTGGCCTGAGGCTCCTGGCTCTCAGGGTTGCAACAGCCTTCCCTTCCTGAGCTGTGCCTTCCTAGCCACAGGCACTGATCTAGCCTTGCTTCTGCTATTCCTCTTTGAGTGGGGAGGCATGTATCACCCCTATCCTTGTTCCGATTTCTCTTGAAGGACAGACCACTCAATTTGAAAGGCTTCTTGAAAGAGAATTTCTCCTTCTTCTTCTTCTTCTTCTTCTTCTTCTTCTTCTTCTTCTTCTTCTTCTTCTTCTTCTTCTTCTTCTTCCTCTTCTTCTTGTGAGTCTTCTTGGTGGAGGCGTCCTTCTTGACCTCAGCACCCTGGCTAGGGGGTGTTGGCTTAATGGCATCGCCAGTGGTATCTGCTGCCTCCTCTGTTCTGTTCATAGAGGGTGATTCCCCTTCTC
>NC_043717.1:54566213-54615380 GCF_006229205.1 Suricata suricatta
TTCTTCTTCTTCTTCTTCTTCTTCTTCTTCTTCTTCTTCTTCTTCTTCTTCTTCTTCTTCCTCTTCTTCTTGTGAGTCTTCTTGGTGGAGGCGTCCTTCTTGACCTCAGCACCCTGGCTAGGGGGTGTTGGCTTAATGGCATCGCCAGTGGTATCTGCTGCCTCCTCTGTTCTGTTCATAGAGGGTGATTCCCCTTCTCCCTTGTGGGTAAGTTTCCATTGCTTTTCACGTGACCATTCTCCTGTCCGTTTACCTTAACAGGGAAGCCCAAGCTGCCTCCTTTGTGGTCAATTGGCTCCAGGGAGTCTTGGAGCTCTGGCTGCCTATGATGCGGGGGTTGCTGGGGGTCGCCTGGAGCCACCCCCCTTTCCCTCTTCCCCCTTGCACTGCAGTGGGTAGTTCAGCTGGTTTGGCCTGGCCAGCAAAGGGGTTCGGCTCATGCCTGAGGGGGAAGCGTATGGGGGTGAATGGAGCTGCACCCCCTTTCCACCTCAAGACCCACTAGCTGTGCCCGCTGCCCTGTGCTAGAACCTATAACACATCTTATTTATCCATTCACCATTGATGGACATTTAGGCCAACTCCATAATTTGCCTATTGATGATAGCACTGCTGTAAATAATGAAATGTTTTGTTTTGTTTTGTTTTGATATTCTTTGGGTAAATACCTAGTAGTGCAATTGCTGCGTCATAGAATAGTTCCACTTTTCATTTTTTGAGTAACCTCCATACTGTTTTCCAGAGTAGCAACACCAGTCTGCATTCCCACCAACAGTGTAAGAGGGTTTCCCTTTCTCCACATCCTTGCCAATATCTGTTGTTTGCTGAGTTGTTAATTTTAGCCATTCTGAGAGGTATAAGGTGGTATCTCATTGTGGCTTTGATTTATATTTCTCTGGTGATGAGTGATTTTGAGTATCTTTTCATGTGCCTGTTAGCCATCTGGATGTCTTCATGGAAGTGTCTCTTCATATCGTCTGCCCATTTCTTCACTGTATTATTTGTTTTTGGGTGTTGATTTTGATAACTTCTTTATAGATTTTGGATGCTAACCTTTTACCCGATGGGTCATTTGCAAATATCTTCTCCCATTCCATTGGTTGCTGTTTAGTTTTGTTGAGTGTTTCCTTTGCTGTGCAGAAGTTTTTTATCTTTATGAGGTCCCAATGTTCATTTTTGCTTTTGTTTCCCTAGCCTCTGTAGACATGTTAAGTAAGAATTTGCTGCAGCCAAGGTCAAAGAGGTTGCTGACTGTTTGGTCCTGTAGGATTTTGATGGTTTCCAATATTACATTTAGGTGTTTTATCCATTTGAGTTTATTTTTGTGTTTGGTATAAGAAAGGGTTCCAGGCTCGCTCCACATGGATCCAGTGTGTTGTTGAAGTCTGTGAACCTGAGTTTAGGCTGGCCGGGCCTAAATTCATAATAAAACCCTTTGCTTTTGCATGCGTGATTTGGCCTCCCTGGCAGTTTCTGGTTTTGGGGGGCGATATTAAAATCTGGGTACAACATATGGGGCCTCTCCCGGGATATCCCCCCTCAGAGCCCCTGGGACCCTGACACGTTGGGCTTAATTGCCAGCTGGTGAGTGCACTCATTTCTTGTCCTTCTGTGTGCATCTGTCTGTCTGGGTTTTCGGACCCTCTGGGTCCTTTGGGACCATCAGTTGTCTGACTGATCAGTTTGGTTTGTGGGGCTTCAAAGAAGCTAGGTGGATGCGCCGTGTTAAAGCTCAGGGCCATGGGTGCCAGGAGACATCTTGGACCCACAGGACCAGAGAGGGATTCAGCCTTCGGCACCCCTTTTTCATTCACTCTGAGGCAAACCTGGGGAGGGATTCAGCCTCCGGAGCCTCTTGTGGTTTGGTTGCAACAGCGTTTGTTCAGGGGTGAGGATTAAAAGTCTGGAGAGGGATTCAGCCTCTGGCACACCAGAGAGGGATCCAGCCTCTGGAGTTTATTGAAGCCGAGGGGACCAAGGGGGGCGATTGGAATTTGACTCCCTTGGTCCAGAGGGTCCCCACTGGTGGCAGCAGTGTGACCCCTTTAGGTACAGGGGAAGACTGGGGCAGGTCTCCTCTTGTCAGACGGACTCCAGAGTATACACGGGTGAGGGCAGGTTCCGTGGCTCTGGTGTCAAAACGGCCTGCTGGCAGGGGGAACCTGGGGCTGGAGTAAGTAAGTCTCCTCTTGCCAGGATTCTGGTGGCTCTCTGGAACAGGTCGTACATCGGTGGCTCAAGGGAAAGCTGGGTGCCCTTGGCTTAGCCATAGAGCCAACTTGTGTCTGTCTCTTTGTGCATCTGTTTATGGTGTGGTATGTTTCTGTGTGCTTTGTTTGTATAAGTCCTCCTCGGGAGGGAGGCAAAGTGTTTGAATTCCATGGGCAAGCGTCGTTACCTGTTCACATTCGTGGAGATACAAGTGGCAAGTGCAGCATCTGTTGAAGATACAGGTGTAGGTAGGGCACTCACTCGTGTTTGTGTAAGGTTTGAGAGAGGGTCAAGTCCCGTGGCGCTTGCAGGGACCCCAGCGAATG
Organism: Suricata suricatta; assembly: GCF_006229205.1. Classification (NCBI taxonomy): domain Eukaryota; kingdom Metazoa; phylum Chordata; class Mammalia; order Carnivora; family Herpestidae; genus Suricata; species Suricata suricatta. The sequence goes on from NC_043717.1 coordinate 54,568,751, forward strand.
CACAGGTTAAGATTCAGGTGAGACATCAGGTGGGTTTATGTGAGTCCTGCACACACCGGAAGGTGGATCAAGAAAAGGTCAGGCGGGTAAGTAGCAGTCCCGCATATGGCTGGAAAAGAGATGAGTTCCGTGGCTCTAATGTTTTTGTTGGAGACTCTTGTGTATACCTCTCTGTGCATCTGTTTGCTGTGCATCTGTTTGTCTAAGTATAATTTTTGTTGTGACTCTGACTGACGAGGACATGGGACAATCTACTTCAAACACATAGATCTTTTTTGCAGGAACAAATAGCCGACCTTCAACGTTGGATGGCCAGAAGATGGAACCTTTCACCCTGGTTAAAATGTTTCCTTTCTCCTAGGATCTTAGTGGCCAAGAAAATTACTTCCGCCTGAGAAACTAAAAGTATTGTAGCTCTTCAATAACATTTCTGGCTTCCCCTCCCACTCTTTGTTTCTGCACCCACGTGGGTGTGATATGCCTCATTGTTTCCTCCCAGACTCAGGGGCTAAGAGCAAAAGGCACTCCCAAGGACAGCTAGGTTTTGGGAGCTGGGGAGGCACTCTTGTTTTTTCTGCCACCCTGAAAATGGTGTCAGTAATCTGTAAAAGTCACCTGTTAGAACCTATGGAGGTAAGCTAGTTTATCATCTGAATTTTAAATGCACATGTGCTTTTGTCTGGGGTATTAAGTGGAAGCCTGGAGTCATGACTTCCTGCCCCAGGGCCACACTAAGACATCGTCAGCCCTTTAGTAAATCTGTAAACCTCTGTTTTGTGGCCACTCCTGTACTTGTTTGTCCAGTTGTTATTGTCATTGTTTTTGGTCTGGTCTGTGGAAATTCTATGGGAAGGAATGTAGTAACCTCTGGTGTGTATGTGAGTGTAAATGTGCGGCTCCGTCTGGCTTGCCTGCCCAGTTCGAGTCTGTGGCTCCACGGGTGAGCATCCTTAAGATCCTGAAAAGCCCACGGGACTGTGCAGAAAAGGAGACCTTATTGGTCTGACTGAGATAAAATCATACTGAAGGGGACACTGACTGTGTTCCTCTGTCATGTAGAAGTGAGGGCTTCTCCCTCATTCAATTCCCAGGTTAACAGCTAAAAGTTTAAAACTGGAAACTCCTCCTCCACTTCTCTTGCTCTCCCTTCCCCCGTTCTTTCTTCTGTACCACCTGGGTCGGGAGAGGCTAATCTGCATAAATTGCCAGAGGCAACAGGTTCTTCCTCTGCCTTAGGTGAGAAGAAACAAAGGACTGCAAAAGTCAGGTTTTTGCATCAAATTTCCAGGTCAAAATTTATTAGGAAACAAAGTGTCTCGCATGTGCTCATTCAGTGTTTGAATTAATCGAAGTCTGTTGGTATGCTACAGTACAAATAAGTTCCTGTTAAATAATAGTTAATTTGGTCTGTGTCAGTTTTCATGGGTAATTGTTAAGGTTTTTGCTTTGATAAATTAAGATTAAATTCATTGGCTGTCTAATAAGGTAAAAACTAAAAGCCACAACTAGTGATTGGTATATTGGTATAGGATGAGGTCTGTAGATGCTTGTGCTTTTTGACTTGTGGCAAAACAACTGAGGATATTTAAAACTGTTAAAAAGCTACTAAGTCCTCATTTGAAGACTAAAGGTTCAGACTGATGGGAAAAATAAGAAAAAGCAACCCTATATGCAGGAAATTGGGGATATGTAAGAAAAATATAAAAATAAAAGTACATTTTTGTTGAGGGTAAGAGAAAGTAATTTTGTCTTAGATGAGACTGGTTGTTTGTAGAGAAACGGCTTTGGGGAAAAAGTTTAAAGGCAAAGGAAAGTTGCCAAAGGTTCCTGTAGGGAAATCATTGAGAAGAAATTTTATGTGTAAGGTTAAGATAAATAGAATATTAAAGGTATATTGGTATAAGGTTGAAATTCTGCTTTTCTCTTTCAAAAGACAAGTTTTTCCGGACCTGTGGTCTGCTCTTGTTAACACTCTGTAAATGAATGGTTTCTCTTTTGTTAAGAAGACAAAAGGTTTAGGTCTTATCTTTATCAGGACTTTGATTGCTTAGTTAAAATTCTCTGAGGTTAAAAAAAGGAGTTAGGTTTTGCTAAAGGATCCCAACGGCAAATGAGATCTTTTATTGCCACTTTGGTTAAATAAATATAGTATTCAGATTTGTAACAATTTGTAATCCTATTTAGGATGTGCTTTGTAATTTCTTAAGGTTTTAACTAATTTCCCAGTATTCAAGTGGTAGAAAAGTCTTTTGACCAATTAGGTCCTTTCATTCAGGATGCCAAGTTACTTAAAAAGCACTGTTGTATAGGTTATACTGTATGGGTAAATGCTGCAACTGCTCAAATATATGTGCAGTCCCTAAAGTTTTAATGTTCGGGTATAAGATCATTACTTAACACCTTTAGTAATCAAAATGTTAAGTGTCACTAAATTTCTTTCAAAGTGCATCATAATAAACTCCTCAGATCTTTAGATTCTGTCACAGAACGTGTTTCTTTTTCAATGAAAGTTGTAGAAAGGACTTTTTTGGGGATAAATGCAGTACTTGACAACTTTTAGGTTAGTACTAACATGGGTAGAAACTTCCAGAGCTAAAAGCTGCACTGAACCTGAACAAAAATTTAAAACATGGAACCAAGTAAATTAATAAAAATTATAGTTTTGTGACTCTTGTTAGAAACATTGTTGTTCCTTTAATGTTTGCTTATCCAGATTAAGATGTTATAAAGTGTTTTTCTAGAGCATTCATCTTTTCTCTCTACTTAAACCATCTGAAATTTAGAAACTCAATGAGTATTCTTTTTTCATGGCCATTACAATTGTTTGCATAAGTTCAATAAGAATCTGTTCATTTCATAGTAGGACACCATTGGAAATACTGGTTATTTTACCAAGGCTTTGACCAGAATGTCCTGTTTGAGAGTCATGCATAGGCTCAGATATGACCTGACAGCTTTAAGGAACTAAGGTTGACTTTATGGAACATGGAGCCATAAAGCCTCGTGGAAATGTTGGCTGGATACCTTGCTCACAGTGTTCCCAGCAGCCTTCCCAGGTGAGTAAAGAAGGTCACTTCCTGGCGGGGGCAGGAAGTTCAGCATATGCTGAGAGCCTCGGGAAGAGGAGTTTGCCCAATTTAACAGGTATTGCAGGCCTGTCTGATGGAAAGTGCTTGGCTTGGCTTCTGGCCCAGAGTGGCCACTAAAATTTCAACCTGGAGATTCCTTATAAAAGGACCCAGCAAAGCAAGCCTTATAAAGTCCTCATGAACAATCTTTATTCTTGCTGAACTTATGTAAATAATTAGGCCAGGGTTGTTAAGACTGGACTCGTTCCACCAATGCATTAGTCTCGATTTGGCTATCTCTGATAAGGGAGGTTTTTCTTAGAGAGAAAAACTATTTCAGCAATGCACTACTGTAAATGTTATTCTAGTTTTGAGTGTCTTTGAATATTTGTTGTTAGATCTCAGGCTTGTTAGTCTGTGAGGATGATATTTAAAAATGGGGGTCACACCTTTTCAAAAGACTTAAAGGTGGAATTCACAGATATGCAACTAAACAAAAAGTTCAGCCCCTATTAAAGTTTCAGGTATCTCTCTGGAGTTAAGTGGACTGACTCGGAAAAACCTTCAACCTGGTGAGGTGATCCAGATCCAGTCGATCAGCTTGAAGTGATCTTCAAAAAGACTTTGGCTCTACAGATCTCCAGCCCTGCTCCAGCCACACCGCAGAAGCTGGCTGGTCTAGCACGGCAGAAGCCTGAGGAATCATCGGTCCAGTAAAATAAACTGTCCTGTCTCTTTGCCATTGGACTGCAAATGTTGTCCCAGAAAGCTGGGGAAACAGCAAAAGTTCTTGATAGGATGTTCTGGTATTAATTGCCTCTAATCTGGGCATGGGATTTCAATGTGGCAAAAGGTAAGGGGAGTCCACGCCTCTACCAGCAGACTCTAATGGGGGGTCCTCAGGTGGCCACTAGATGGCCCACCAATTTGGCTAAGGTTAGTAATGTAGAAAGAATCATAAAGGCATATTGCACTTATATGCCCAAGGATCCTGAAGAAATCGGCTGTCATTCTTACTCTTGTAAACCAGGCAGCACCAGATATTAGAAACCCTAAAAGAGACCCTTACCAAATTAACCATGGAGACTGGCAGAAATTGGCTAAACTCTCCTTCCCTTTGCCCTTTAGAGGGTAAAAAAAAAATTCCCCTTACACCAAAGAGGACTATGCCAGGTTTTAGGGGAACAATGTTACTTCTATGCCAATAGCTCAGGAATTGTACAGGATAGTCTAGCTGTGGTTCATGGCCACCACAAGAGAGGAGAAGAACGAGGAGCCAAAACCAAAAATTGGTATACTTTTAACATTTGGCTTTTGTATCATAAATAAGATCATAGCATTTGTCAAAGAGCAGATAAATGCTATTCTGTTAATGGTCTTAAGAGCATGTAGCCTTAAACCAGAACAATAGTAACATAGCTAACCCAGGATTGGGTCAGTTACAAGACAGAGGGGGGAATGTAAAGATGCAGGTCTGATTCAGGTTTCCCTTCTGACCTTGAAGGCCAGCTAACACCATTAACATTTCTGGGGACGGACCTAAAGATGGAGGTTAAGACTAGTCATGTCCTACATAAGGGTCCTACTCACGCCCTATGTGAGGGTCCCAGCCCCTTAGGCTGGCTGGGCCTAAGTTTGTAATAAAGCCCTTTGCTTTTGCAACAAAAAAGAAAAAAGGGTTCCAGGTTCATTCTTCTGCACGCCACAGTCCATTTTTCACAATACCATTTGCTAAGTAGAGACTGTCTTATTTCCATTGGATAGTCTTTCCTGCTTTGTTGAAGACGAGTTGACCATACATTTATGGGTCTATTTTTTGGGTTCTCTCTTCTATTCTAATGATATATGTGTCTGTTTTTGTGCCATCGCCATACTGTCTTGATGATTACAGATTTGTAATACAGCTTAAAGTGTAGAATTGTGATGCCTCCAGCTTTGATTTTCTATTTCAACATAACTTTGGCTATTTGTGGTCTTTTCTTGTTCCACACAAATTTTAGCATTGTTTCTTCTAGCTCTGTAAAAAATACACATGTTATTTTCATAGGGATTGCATTAAATATGTAGATTTCTTTGGGTAGCATCAACATTGTAACAATATTCGTTTTTTTATCCATGAGCATGAAATGTTTTTCCATATCTTCTGCAATTTCTTTCATAAGCATTTTATAGTTTTCAGCATGCAAGTCTTTTACCTCCTTTAGTTAGGTTTATTCCTAGGTATTTTGTGGGTTTGGGTGCAGTTGTAAATGAGATTGATTCCTTAATATCTTTTTTTGCTACTTTATCATTGGTGTATAGTAATGCAACAGATTTCTGTATGTTGATTTTATATCATGGGACTTTGCTGAATTCATGTATCAGTTCTAGAGTTTTTTGATGGAGATTTTCAGGTTTTCCACGTAGAGTATCATGTCATCCGTGAAGAGTAAAAGTTTGACTTCTTCCTTGCCAAGTTGTATGCCTTTTATTTATTTTTGTTGTCTGACTGATGAAGCTAGGGCTTCCAGTATTATGTTGAACAACAATGATGAGAGTGGATATCCCTGCTGTGTTCCTGATCTTAGGGGGAAAGTTCTCAGTTTTTCCTCATGTGGATGATATTAGTTATGGGTTTCTGATATATAAACTTTATAATGTTGAGGTATGTTCCTTCTATCCCTACTTCTTGACTTTTTATCAAGAAAGAATGTTTTATTTTGTAAAATGCTTTTTCTGCATCTGTTGAGAAGATCATGTGGTTTTCATTCCTTCTCTTATTGATGTGGTGTATCATGCTGATTGATTTGTAGATATTAAACCACCCTTGCAGCCCAGGAATAAATCCCACTTGATCGTGGTGAATAATTCTTTTAATGTGTTTTTGGATTCGATTTACTAGTATCTTGTTGAGAATTTTTGCATCCATGTTCATAAAATAAATTGGTCTGTCATTCTCCTTTTTAGTTGGTCATTGTCTGGTTTTGGAATCAAGGTAGTACTGGCCTCATAGAATGAGATTGGAAGTTTTCCTTCCATTTCTATTTTTTGGAAGGTTTCAAAAGAATAGGTATTAACTCTTCTTTAAATGTCTGGTAGAATTTGCCTAGGAAGCCATGCATCTCTGGACTCTTCTTTATGGGGAGATATTTGGTTACTGATTCAATACCTTTCCTGGTTATAGATATGTTCAAATTTTCTATTTTTCCTGTTTTAGTTTTAGTGGTTTATATGTTTCTTTAATTAATTAATTTTAATATAATTTATTGTCAAATTGGTTTCCATTCAACATCCTGTGCTCATCCCAACAAGTGCCCTCCTCAGTGCTCATCACTTACTTTCCCCTCTCCCCCACCCTCCATCCACCCTCAGTTTGTTCTCAGTATTTAAGAGTCTCTTATGGTTTGGCTCCCTCCCTCTCTGTAACTTTTTTTCCCCTTCCCCTCCATCATGGAATGAATCCATTTCTTCCAGATTGCCCAAATTGTTGGCATATAATTTCTTATAATATTCTCTTATGATTGTTTATATTTCTGTGGTGTTGGTTGTGATTTCTCCTCTTTTGTTAGTGATTTTATTTGTTTGGGTTCTTTCCTTTTTCTTTTTGATCAACCTGATTTATCAGTTTTGTTAATTCTTTTTATTAATAGTTTATTGTCAAATTGTTTTCCATATAACACTCAGTGCTCTTTCCCACAAGTGCCCTCCTCCATTACCACCACCTCCTTTCCCTCTCCCCCTCCCCCTTCAACCCTCAGTTCATTTTCAGTATTGTATAGTCTCTCAGGTTTTGCTTCCCCCTCTCTCCCCAACTCTTCTTCCCCCTTCCCTTCCCCATGGTCCTCCATTAGGTTTCTCCTGTCCTTCTCTGCCTGACTTATTTCACGTAGGATGACACCCTCAAGGTCCATCCACTTTGCTACAAATGGCCAGATTTCATGCTTTCTCATTGCCATGTAATACTCCATTGTATATATATACCACTTCTTCTTGATCTATTCATCAGGTGATGGACGTTTAGGTTCTTTCCATGATTTGGCTATTGTTGACAGTGCTGCTATGAACATTGGGATATATGTGCTCTTATGCATCAGCACTTCTGTATCCCTTGGATAAATCCCTAAAAGAAAAGATGGTCATGGAGGGGGAGGCACTTGTGGGGAGAAGCACTGGGTGTTATATGGAAACCAATTTGACAATAAACTATTATAAAAAGTAAAAAAAGAAAAGATAAAAACCATATGATCCTGTCAATAGATGCAGAAATTCAGTTTTGTTTTCTTTAAGGAATCAGCTCCTAGTTTCATTGATCTCTTCTACTGTTTTTGTTTTCTTTCGATATCATTGATTTCTGCTCTAATCTTTATTATTTCCCTTCTTCTGCTGGTTTGGGGCTTTATTCCTTGTTCTTTCTCCAGTTGCTTTAAGTCTAAGATTTGGTAGGCCTAATAATCTAATCCAGGATGGCCTGGATTGCTATATGCTTCCCGCTTATGACCACCTGCATCCCACTCTGCATCCCAGAGTTTTTGGACTGTCGTGTTTTTATTTTTATTGGCTTTCATGTGTCAATTTATTTCCTCTTTAATTTCTTGTTTAACCCATTCATTCTTTAGTAGGATGTTCTTTAACCTCCAAGTATTTGTGGTCTTTCCAAACTTTTTCTTGTGGTTGTTTTCAACTTTCATAGCGTTGTGGTCTGAAAATATGCATGGTATTATCTCAATCTTTTTGTAGTTGTTGAGGGCTTATTTGTGACCCAGTATGTGATCTATTCTGGAGAATATCCCATGTGCACTTGAGAAGAAAATGCATTCTGCTGCCTTATCATGAAATGTTTTGAATATATCTGTTAAGTCCATCTACTTCAGTGTGTTATTCAAAGCCATTGCTTGCTTGTTGATTTTCTGCTTAGATGACCTGTTTACTGCTGTTGTTAGGGTGTTAAAGCCCTTACTATTTTTTTGTATTATTATCAAAGACTTTTTTATGTTTGTTATTAATTGGTTTATATATTTGGGTATTCCAAGTTGGGAGCATAAATAATTACAGTTGTTAAATCTTCTTGATGGATAGACCCCTTGATTAAGATACAATGCCCTTCTTCATCTCTAGATACAGTCTTTGTTTTTAAATCTAGTTTGTCTGATATAAGTATGGCTACTACTACTTTATTTTGAACCATGATAGATGGTTCTCCATCCCTTCACTTTTAATCTGCAGATGTCGTTAGGTCTAAAATGAATCTCTTGTAGTCAGCATAGAGATGGATCTTGGTTTCATATTAATTCAGATATTCTATGTCTTTTTATTGGAGCATTTAGTCCATTTACATTCACATTATTGAAAGGTATGAATTTCATGCTATTGTGTTGCCTGTAGAGTTGGTGTTTCTGGTGATGTTCTCTGATCCTTTCTAGTCTTGTTGCTTTGGGGTTTTTGTTTGTTTGTTTGATTGTTTTTTCTCCATTCAAAGGGTTCCCCTTAAAATTTTTTGCAAGGCAGCTTTAGTGGTCATGAACTCCTTTAGTTCTTGTTTGTCTGGGAAATTATTTAGGTCTCCTATTTTGAATGACAGCATTGCTTGATAAAGAATTCTTGGATGCATATTTTTCTGATTCAGCACATTGAATGTATCCTGCACTACTTTCTGGACTGTCAAGTTTCTGTGGACAGATCTACTGTGAACCTAATCTGTCTTCCCTTGTAGGTTAATGACTTTTTTTATGATGCAAATGCTATTCCTCCTTAGTAAGTCTCTGAATTCTCTAACCCTTGAATCATGACATTTTTCTCTTGTTTTCTTCTTCTCTTCAGGTTCGTTATTTTCCATAATTTTATATTTGATATTACTATTCTATATTCTGTATTACTGATTTCACTCTGCTTCATCCACTCTCACAGTCATGGCATCCATTCGAGACTGCATCTTGGTTATAGCATTTTTTAACTTTGGCCTGACTAGATTTTAGCTCTTTTATCTCTGCTGAAGGGAATTCTCTGGTGTCTTCTATTTTTTTTATCAACCCCAGCTAGTATTCTTATAATTGTGGTTTTAAGTTCTAGTTGAGATATCTTACTTATATTTGTGTTGATTAAAATCCCTGGCCATCATTTCTTCTTATTCTTTCTTTTCGGATGAATTCCTCCATTTTGTCATTTTGAAGGAAGAAAACAATTAACACAATTAAAAATTTTTAAATTTATGCTCAGCATCACTCATCATTAGGGAAATACAAATCAAAACCACACTGGGATACCACCTCACGCCAGTCAGAGTGGCTAAAATGAACAAATTAAGAGACTATAGATGCTGGTGAGGATGTGGAGAAACGGGCACCCTCCTACACTGTTGATGGGAATGTAAACTAGTGCCGCCCCTCTGACAAACAGTATAAAGGTTCTTCAAAAAACTATCAGTAGAACTCCCTTATAACCCAGCAATAGCACTGCTAGGGATTTATCCAAGGGATACAGAAGTGATGACACATAGGGGCACATGTACCCCAATGTTCATAGCAGCACTATCAACAATAGCCAAATCATGGAAAGAACCTAAATGTCCATCACCTGATGAATGGATCAAGAAGATGTGGTATATATATATACAATGGAGTATTACATGGCAATGAGAAAGCATGAAATCTGGCCATTTGTAGCAAAGTGGATGGACCTTGAGGGTGTCATGCTATGCGAAATAAGTCAGGCAGAGAAGGACATATAACATATGTTTGCACTCATAGGTCTAACAGGAGAACAGGAGAAACCTAATGGAGGACCATGGGGAAGGGAAGGGGGAAAGAGAGTTGGGGAGAGAGAAGGACGCAAAACCTGAGAGACTATAGAATACTGAAAATGAACTGAGGGTTGAAGGGGGAGGGAAAGGGGGAAAGGAGGTGGTGGTAATGGAGGAGGGCACTTGTGGGGAAGAGCACTGGGTGTTATATGGAAACCAATTTGGCAATAAACTATTAAATTTAAAAAAATTATAATAAAACAAAACCAAATAAAGGAAGCTAGATCAAAAGTTTGTTTTGATCTGCTTGTTAAGAGAAGCTTGATAAAGAGAAAAAAGAAACAAAAGAAATAAATTTAAAAAAAGAAATTTTAAATTAAAAAATTAAATAAAGAAATAGAATAAATTAAACAAAATAAAATAGAATTTAAAAACAGATCTTTCTCTATCAAGAAAGAAAAAGAAAAGAAAAAAAACCAACATAAACAAAAACAGAAGCAAAGAAAATGAACAAAGGAACAACCAAACAAAAAGAAACCCAAATGAAGCTAGATCCAGGTTGACCCGAGGCTGAAAGTTTGTAGCAGACTATGATCCATAGACTAAATAGGTGGAAGGGATTTGTGCTGATCCTCTGGGGAAGAAACCTGTTGCTCTGGTTCTCAGGGCAATTTGCCCTAGTGATCTACTTGGAGGGCACAGGAGGGTGGGGCTTGATGTAAAGGCTCTTTTTTCCACTTGATGGCGCTGCTTAGCTCACTGGGGTCAATCAGTCAGGTCTGCTGAAGGTGAAAATTACTTCACTCTGCTCTCTAGTCTTCAGAGAAGGCATTTCGTACCCTCACAGACTTGCCATCAATCACTCCTCCTTTGCCTCAGACTTTCATCTGCTCCCTGCATTTACCCTGTGTTCAAGCTGTCTGCCTGCCAGGTGGTGATTCCTCCAGACTTTCATCTTGATGGAGATGTGTTTCAAAACCGTATATTTCAGAAACCCCCGCAGCTGGGACCCATACTGATCCTCTGGGGGAGGGTCTCGCTTAGCAATGACCAGGTACCAACTTGTCCCAGAAAATGATCATGCAACCTCGAAACAGCAGAGACTCAGAGTTTATGGTAAATTGCAACACACAACCAGTGCCAGGTTTTGCTGGCCTCAGCTGGCATATTTGTTCCTATACCGGTAAACATGGCAGCTCTCTGGGGCCTGCCAGGACGTTTGTCAGTGGAGAGGCCCTATCACCTCTACCAAATGCACTCCAAGCAGGAGAACAACTTCTTTCCATGCAGCACAGGGTCCCCTCAGACTGTGCTGCCTACTCCTGGGGATTTGCCATGCTTTCTCACTGGAACACCACCAGGTGCTAAGCTCCAAAATTTCAGACTCTGTGTTCCACTATTTATAAAAAAAAAACCAGACAAACTGGTGTTATTGAAACCTTCTCCTTTTTCCCTACCAATTGCTGTGGGAAATAGATTTCTTATCCATTCCCCTGCGAGTGTTTTCACTTTCTCTCTCTTTCTCTCCAGCTGCTTTCAAGGGTAATGTTTTTCTTGTGTGATCCCAACACACTGCACTCTCTCCCCCTTTCTCCTTCTCTCTGTCTTCTCCATGAAAACAGCTCCCTACCCTCTGTGGCATCATGGCTTTTCTGTTCCCCAATTCACCTCTCTGCACCACGTATTTGCCAAGATCTCTCTCTCAAATTATGCATATTGTTGTGTTAATCCTCAGATTAATTTTCTAGGTGTTCAAAATGGTTTGATGTAGATCTAGCTGTGTTTCAGGGATAAGACAAGCTCAAGGTTCCCATACTACTCCGCCATCTTAACTTCTCTTGGAGTTTCACTTTTGGTGGTTTCAGTTGCCCTTAGTCAACTGTGGTCTGGAAGCAGATGATCCCACTTCTGATACACCATCAGAAAGTCAGTAGTTTTCAAATAAACTTTGTCACAATGCCTATATATTCACTTCCTCTCACCACATAGGAATTTAATCATCTGACATCATCACAAGAAGGAAAACAGTACAATATTTTGAAAGAAAGACCACATTCACATAGCTTTTTTATAGTATATTGTTATAATTGTTCCTTTTTATTATTAGTTTTTCTGATAATTTATTGTCTCTAATTTATAAATTTTACTTTATCATAGGTATGTATGTATAAGAAAAAATAGCATTTATAGGGTTCAGTACTATCTGCAGTTTCAGGCATCCACTGGGGTTTTTAGCATATATCCCCCATGGATAAGGGCACACTACTATATTCTGCTGTTTTATAAAGTGTTCCATATATGTCTGTGTCTGTTAGGTCCAGTTGGTTTATAGTGTTGCTTAAATCCTCTACAAGCATACCTTGTTTTATTGTACTTTGCTTTATTGTGTTTCACATATATTGAGGTTTTCATACAAATTGAAAGCTTGTGGCAACCCTGCATCAACAAATCTATCAGCACCATTTTTCTGACAACATTTTTTCACTTTGTGTCTCTGTGTGACATTTTGGTAATTCTCACAATATTTCAATTTTTTTTCATTATTATTATTTATTATGGTGGTCTGTGGTTAGTAATTGACTTGTTGAAAGCTCAGATAAAGATTGCATTTTTAAGCAACGAAATATGTTTTCATTAAGATATGTACATACTTTAGAAGTAATGCTATTGCACAGTTAATTGACCACATAATAGTGTAAAAATGACTTTTCTATGTACTGGTAAGCCAAAACATAACTTGACTCACTTTATTGTGATATTCACTTTATTATGGTTGTCTGGAGCCAGACTCACAATATTTCCAATGTATGCCTATGTTTACTTATTCTGCTATGTCTAGCTGTTATATCCATTGTTGAACATGGAGTATTAAAGTCTTCAACAATTATTGTAGAAACGTCTATTTTTCCCTTCAATTCTGGCAAATTTTGGTTTATATATTTAACGTCTCTTTTGTTAGATGTATGTATGTTTATAATTGTTCTATCTACTTGAATAATTGATTGATCTTTTCATCATCATATATTATCTTTCTTTGTCTCCTGTACCAGTTTTTCAATTAGAGTCTATTTTATCTGATATCACTAAAGGATCATCCAGAACTCTTTTGGTTGTAAATTGCCCCAAGTATCTTTTTCTGTTGTTGTTGTTTTATTTTTCACTTTAAACTTATTTGTGTCTTTGGACCTAAAGTGAGTTTCCTGTAGGCAGCATATATTTGGCTTATGTTTCTTCATTTATTCTGCCAATCTCTGCTTTCTACTGGAAAGTTTAATTTATTTATATTTAAAGTAGTTACTGATAAGGAAGACTTATTTCAGCCATATTTCTATTTGTTTTCTGTGTGTTAATACCGTTTTTCCCCTTAATTTCAACATTACTGACTTATTTTGTGTTCAATTAATTTTTATGTTGTAATGTTTGCTTTTTTCCTTTTGTGTGACTTTAAAGTTATTTTCTTTTTTTAACTTTTTTTAATGTTTTTATTCATTTTTGATACAGAGAGAGACAAAGCATGAGAGGGGGAGGGGCAGAGAGAGAAGGAGACACAGAACCGGAAGCAGGCTCCAGGCTCTGAGCTAGCTGTCAGCACAGAGCCTGACGCGGGGCTCAAACCCACGAACGTGAGATCTGACCTGAGCCAAAGTCGGAGGCTTAACCGACGGAGCCAGCCAGGCGCCCCTTAAAGTTATTTTCTTAATGGCTACCATGAGGATTTCAATTAATATTTTAATTGATAACAATCTACCTTGAATTAATACCAACTTTATACAGTCTTATACAAAACTCTCCTTCTACACAGCGTTTTCCCTCTCCACTTATGTTGTTACAGTGATAAAGTTTACTGTATACATTATGTTGTCCTCATTAACATTGATTTATATTTATTATTTTATGCATTTTCTTTATTTTATTTTATAATTTTTATTACACTTTACTGTCAAGTTGATTTCCATATAACACCCAGTGCTCTTCCCCACAAGTGCCCTCCTCCATGCCCATAACACCCCTTCCCCTTTTCCCCTCACCCTCCAGCCCTCAGTTTGTTTTCAGTAATCAAGAGTCTCTCATGATTTGCTTCGCTCTGTCTCCCTTACTCTTTTTCCCCCCTTCCCCTCACCAAGGTTCTTTGTTAAATTTCTCCTGTTAGACCTATGAGTGAAAACGTATGGTATCTCCTTCTCCGCCTGACTTATCTCGCTTAGCAGGACACCCTGGAGGTCCATCCACTTTGCTACAAATGGCCAGATTTCATTGTTTCTCATTGCCATGTAGTATTCCGTTGTATAGATAAACCTTTCAATACTTGATGGACATTTAGGCTCTTTCCATGATTTGGCGATTGTTGAAAGTGCTGCTGTGAACATTGGGGTACATGTGCCCCTATGCATCAGCGCTTCTTTATCCCTTGGGCAAATCCCCAACAGTGCTATTTCTGGGTCATAAGGGAGTTCTACTGATAATTTTTTGAGGAGCCCCCATACTGTTTTCCAGAGGGGCGGCACCAGTTTCATTCCCACCAACAGTGTAGGAGGGTTCCCATTTCTCCATATCCTCGCCAGCATCTATAGTCTTGATTTGTTCATTTTAGCCACTCTGGCTGGCGTGAGGTGGTACTCACTGTGGATTCTTAAATGTTTTTTATTTATTTTTGAGAAAGCACCAAGCAGGGGAGGGGCATAGAGACAGGGACAAAGGATCTGAAGCAGGCTCTGCACTGACAGCAAGATCGATATCTGGCTTGAACTTAAAAACCATGAGGTCATAACACATGTGTTAGGAATGTGTTGGGCACTCAACTGACTGAGTCACCCAGTGTCGTGTTCCTTCACTGAGCCCCGCATTGGGGCGTCATTTGCTTCGGTCTAGCCACCCCGGCCAGCAGGGCAGTAAATCCTTGCGGGTTCGTTCCTAAGGGAGGGAGAGAGAAATAGGGCAGGAGGGAGATGCAGAGAGTGGAGACAGCATGCGGTATCTGATCAAGCCTCTTCTTCTTTATTCAGAAAACACCGTATCTTATATAGGTTTCGAGGCGGGAAAACAAGACAGCTGACCTAGGTCGGTTGCTAGGAAACAAGGTTAAGGGATTAAGGCTGGAGTAAAAGAGGAACCAAACTAAGGTTTTTTAGCACAGCACTGAAGGACCGATACCACCCTGCCTATAGGCGACTGATCTTTGTTCTTCTGGCTTCTCCTGACAGGGAGTGGTGCTTCCCTGCCTATTTTTGTAACTCCCCTCAGGGAGTGACATATCCGGCTAGTAAATGGCCAAGCAGCTGAATCTTTGCAGCTTCCCACAACCCAGATGCCACTAGTTGCTCCAGTTATTTTTAATAGTTTATTGTCAAGTTGGTTTTCATATAACACCCAGTGCTGCTCCCCACAAATGCCCTCCTCCATGCCCATCACTCCCTTTCCCTTTCCCCCTCCTGCTCCAGCCCTCAGTTTGTTTTCAGTATTAAAGAGTCTCTCATGATTTGTTTTCCTCTGTCTCCCTTACTCTTTTCCCCCCTTCCCTACACATGGTCCTTTGTTAAGTTTCTCCTGTTAGACCTATGAGTGAAAACATATGGTATCTGTCCTTCTCTCCGTGACTTATTTCGCTTAGTATGACACCCTCAAGGTCCATCCATGTTGCTACAAATGGCCAGATTTCATTCTTTCTCATTGCCATGTAGTATTCCATTGTATATATAAACCACATCTTCTTGATTCATTCATCAGTTGATGGACATTTAGGCTTTTTCCATGACTTGG
This sequence comes from Suricata suricatta, assembly GCF_006229205.1. Lineage (NCBI taxonomy): Eukaryota > Metazoa > Chordata > Mammalia > Carnivora > Herpestidae > Suricata > Suricata suricatta. The sequence continues at coordinate 54,584,291 of NC_043717.1, forward strand.
CTATTGCTGAAAGTGCTACTATGAACATTGGGGAACACATGCCCCTATGCATCAGCACTTCGTTATCCCTTAGGCATATCCCCAGCACTGCCACTGTTATGCATGCCCAGATTTTAATATCGCCCCCCAAAAACCAGAGACTGCCAGGGAGGCCGAAGCAAGCATGCAAAAGCAAAGGGCTTTATTACGGGTTTAGGCTTGCCAGGGCCTAAACTCGGGCTCACAGACTTTACTGGCGTGGTGGATCCATGCTGAGAGAGCGAGCCAGCCCTGAACAAAGGTGGGGCAGGGCTTTTATGAGTTTGGGAAGGGGGAGTTACAGGAAATTGTGACATAGGTACAGTGATCCAATTATTATTACACAATATTATTGACAGAAGGTTTATCCAATTACAACATTTAGAGTGTTAACCAATCACAGAGTAGACCCAGGGCCCAGGATCCTCATGTAGGGTGTAACTAGCCTTAAGCAATAACTGATTACCTATAGCTTCTATTTCCAGGCCTGCCCTTAGGAATGTTAAGGGTATTACAAGGGTGGTCTCTCTTGCCTCAGGCAATGTGTAACCGCCTAATAGTTCTGGAGAGACTGACCTTTAGACCTAGTTTAGAGGGGAAACTTAAACTCTGTCATGGCTTCTGCTAGGTTCAGACTCATGTTCTTACACCACTGCTGGGTTATAGGGGAGTTCTATTGATAGTTTTTTGAGGAATCTCCACACTGTTTTCCAGAGCGGTTGCACCAGATTACATTCCCACCAACAGTGCAGGAGGGTGCCCGTTTCTCCACACCCTCGCCAGCATCTATAGTCTCTTGATTTGTACATTTTAGCCACTCTGAATGGCATGAGGTGGTATCTCAGTGTGGTTTTGATTTGTATTTCCCTGATGATGAGTGACGCTGAGCATGGTTTTATGTGCCTGTTGGCCATCTGGATGTCCTCCTTGGAGAAGTGTCCATTCACGTTTTCTGCTCATTTCTTTACTGGTTTGTTTTTCAGCTGTGGAGTTTGGTGAGATCCTTGTACATTTTGGATACTAGTCCTTTATCTGATGTGTCATTTGCATCTATCTTTTCCCATTCCGTTGGTTGCCTATTAGTTTCACTGATGGTTTCCTTTGCAGTACAGAAGCTTTATATCTTGATGAGGTCCCAAAAGTTCATTTTTGCTCTTGATTCCCTTGCCTTTGGGGATGTATCGAGTAGGAAATTGCTGCGGTTGAGGTCAAGGAAGCTGTTTTCTACTTTCTCCTTGAGGGTTTTGATGGTTTCCTGTCTCACATTCAGGTCATTCATCCATTTTGAGTTTATCTTTGTGTATGGTATAAGAGAGTGATCTAGTTTCATCCTCCTGCATGTTGCTGTCCAGTTCTCCCAGCACCACACCTCTGTAAAGAGGCTGTCTTTTTTCCACTGGATACTCTTTCCTGCTTTGTCAAAGATTAATTGGCCATACATTTGTGAGTCCAATTCTGGTTTCTCTATTCTATTCCATTGGTCTACGTGTCTGTTTTTGTGCCAATACCATACTGTCTTTATGATGACAGCTTTGTAGTAGAGGCTAAAGTCTGGGATTGTGATGCCTCCCATTTTGGTTTTCTTCATCAATATTACTTTGGCTCTTTGGGGGCTTTTGTAGTTCCATATGAATTTAAAGATAGTTTGTTTTAGCTCTGAGAAGAATTCTGGTGCAAATTGATTGGGATTGCATTGAATGTATACATTGCTTTTGGTAATAAGGACACTTTAACAATATTTATTTTGCTGATATATGAGCATGGAATGTTTTTCCATTTCTTTGTGTCTTCTTCAATTTCTTTCATAAACTTTCTATAGATTTCATCGTACAGATCATTTACATTTTTGGTTAGGTTTATTCCTAGGTATTTTATGGTTTACCAGGCAATTGTGAATGGGATCAGTTTCTTCATTTCTCTTTCTGTTGCTTAATCATTGGTGTATAAAAATGCAACTGCTTCCTGTACGTTGATTTGTACCCTGAATCTTTGCTGAATTCATGGATCAGTTTAGTTGGCTTCTGGTGGAGTCAGTCAGAATTTCCATGTAGAGTATCATGTCATGTGCAAAAAGTGAAAGTTTGACTTCATCTTTGCCAATTCTGATGCCTTTTATGTTGTTGTTGTTGTTGTTGTTGTTGTTGTTTTCGTTGTCTGATTGCTGATACTAGGACATCCAGCACTATGTTAAACAACAGTGGTGAGAGTGGACATCCCTGTCGTGTTCCTGATCTCAGGGGGAAAGCTGTCAGTTTTTCCCCATTAAGGATGATATTAGCTGTGGGCTTTTCATAAATCGTTTTTATGATGTTTAAGTAAGTTCCTTCTATCCCAATTTTCTCAAGGGTTTTTGTTAAGAAAAGATCCTGTATTTTGTCAAATGCTTTTTCTGCATCTATGGACAGAATTTTATGGTTCTTATTTTTTCTTTTGTTAAAGTGATGTATCATGTTGATGTGTTTACAATATTGAACCAGGACTGTGACCCAGGAATGAATCCCACTTGATTATGGTAAATAATCTTTTTATATGCTGTTGAATTCGATTTGCTAGTATCTTGTTGAGTATTTTTGCATCTGTTTTCAGTAAAGATATTGGCCTGTAGTTCTCTTTTTTGGTTGCGTCTCTGTCTGGTTTGCGAATCAAAGTGATGCTGGTTTCATAGAATGAGTCCAAAGTTTTCCTTCCATTTCTATTTATTGCAAAAGCTTGGAATATTGCGTATTAATTCTGATTTAAATGTCTAGTAGAATTCCCCCGGAAAGCCATTTGTCCCTGGGCTCTTATTCATTTGGAGATTTTTGGTAACTGATTAGATTTCTTCACTGCTTATGGTTCTGTTCAGATTTTTTATTTCTTCCCATTTGAACTTTGATAGTGCATGTGTGTTTAGGAATGTGTCCATTTCTTCTAGATTGTCCAGTTTGTTAGCATGTAATTCTTCATAGTATTCTCTGATGATTGCTTGTATTTCTGAGGGACTGGTTGTAATAGATCCATTTTCATTCATGATTTTGTCTATTTGGGTGTTCTCTCTTTTCTTTCTAAGGAGCCTGACTAGAGATTTATTAATTTTGTTTATTCTTTCAAAAAACCAACTCTTGGTTTCATTGATCTGTTCAACTGTGGTTTTGGATGCTATATTGTTTATTTCTTCCCTGATTGTTATTATTTTTCTTCTTCTGCTGGGTTTGGCATGCTCTCAGTTGCTGCTCCCATTCTAGTTCCTTTAGGTACTCTGTTAGATTTTGAATTTGTGCTTTTTCTAGTTTGTTGAAATAGGCCTGGACTGCAATGTACTTTCCTCTTAAGACTGCCTTTGCTGGTCCCAGAGATTTTGGATTGTTGTATTTTCATTTTCATTTGTTTCCATATTTTTTAAATTTCCTCTCTAATTGCCAGATTGGCCCAATAATTCTTTAGTAGAGTGGTGTTTAGTCTCCTCATTTTTGGAGGTTTTCCAACTTCTTCCTGTGATTGATTTCAAGTTTCATAGCATTGTGATCTGAAAGTGTGCATGGTATAATCTCAATTCTAAATATATCTATCAATACTATCTATTTTATGTGTCATTCAGGTCCATTGTTTCCTTAGTGATTTTCTAAGTTGATCTTTCCATTGCTGTCAGTAGAGTATTAAAATCCCCTGCAATTAGTAAATTTTTATCAGCAAGATTGTTTCTGATTGTGACAAATTGTTTTATGTATTTAGGTGCTCTCAAATTGGGTTCACAGATGTTTATAATTGTTAGCTCTTCCTGATGGAAAGATTCTGTAGTTATTATATAATGTCCTTCTTCATCTTTTGTTACTGCCTTTACTTTAAAGTCCAGTTTGTCCAATATAAGTATGGATACTCCAGCTTTCTTTTGGCATCCAATCGCATGGTAGATATTTCTCTATCCCCTCACTTTCAGTCTGAAGGTGTCTTCATGTCTCAGTCTCTTGTAGACAGCAAATACATGGATTTTTTTAATCCATTCTGCTACCCTGTTTCTTTTGATTGGAGCATTCAGCCCATTTACATTCAGTGTTATTATTGAAAAATATGGGCTTAGAGTCGTTGTGTTCTCTCTAGGGTTCATGCTTGTAGTGATGTCTGGTACCTTATATTTCTTGCCACATTTCCCTCAAAGAGTCTCTCTTAGGATTTCTTGTAGGGCTGGTTTGTTGGTGATAAAGTCTCTCAACTTTTGCTTATTTGGAAAACCTTTATTTCTCCTTCTAATTTGAATTACAGTCTTCCTGGCTAAAGGATTCTTGGCTACATATTTTTTCTGTTTGTCACATTGAAGATTTCCTGCCATTCCTTTCTGGCCTGCCAAGTTTCAGTAGATAGGTCTGTAACCACTCTGATAGGTTTCCCTTTGTTTGTTAGGACCCTTTAATCCCTAGCTTCTTTCAGAATTCTCTCTTTGTCTTTATATTCTGCCAGTTTCACTATGATATGTTGTGCTGAATGAAGGTCGATTCAAGTTACATCTGAGGGGAGTACTCTGTGCCTCTTGGATTTCAATATCTATTTCCTTCACAAGATTGGTGAAGTTCTCAGCTATAATTTGATCAAGCACTTCTTCAGGACATTTTCCTCTTTCTTTTTCTTCCTATAATACGGATATTGTTCCATTTGATTGTATTTCTCAGGTCTTGAATTCTCTTTTGTGCTCCTGGATCAATTTCTTTCTCTTTTTCTCAGCTTCCTCTTTTGCTATAACTGTGTCTTCCAATTCACCTATTTTCCTTTCTGCCTCTTCAATTCATGCAGTGGCTGCCTCCATATTATTGTGCACCTCATTTATAGCCTTTTTTTTTTAACTCATCACAGTTATTTTGAAGGTCCCTAGTCTTTGTATCAGCAGCTTTTCTGATGACTTCCATCTTATTTTTCAAGCCCAGCAATTAATTTTATAACAATTATTCTAAATTTTTGTTCAGTTATGTTGCTTATCTGTTCTGAACAGTTCTGTGACTGTGACTTATTCCTGGAATTTCTTTAGAGGAGAGTTGTTCTGTTTTGTCATTTTGGCTAACTTCTGTCTCTTGTCAGTTTTAAATGCTTGTTAAGCACTCAGCACCTGTTAGTATTTCTCTCTTAAAAGAGGCTCATTGACTTTCCAGGGCCTGACCGTTCAGGAAGTGTTCTTTTAATAGTGTCTCTCGGTTCCTCTTGTTGTGCCTTTGGTTATTTAATTTCCCTACTCATATTGATATTTGGGACTCTCCACCATGTGTACTTTGGCCTATTTTTTGAGGTAGCCCTGAAAAGGAAATCAGACAGACAGACACACAGGGAACAACATCATGAAATGCACAGACAAATCACACAAACAAGCAAACCAAATGTGGAAAGAAAAAAAAGAAAAAAGCAGGGGGTGACAGAAACAACAAAAGACAAAGGACCATATGAAAGTGTAAAACCAGTGGAGGGGAGAGATTAGAATGGGATAAGGGAAAATATATCTGAATGGCAAAAATTGATTTAATTATAGCATTACACCAATATTCGTTTTTCCCGGGCTCCCAGGGGAATAATGAGAAAAAGAAGAAGAAAAGCAGCTATCCAGCCTGGATGGGCGTAGTTTGGTGTAGGTAGGCCTCAGATGGATACTCTAGGAGGCACTGCCTTGGTGGTTGTGGGGAGAAGAATGGTGGCACCCCAAGCCTTTCTTGAACCAAGTGTTGCGTTGCACACCAGTCTTTGAGTCCAATCTCCCTGTGCTGTGGGCGGGCCAAGTTGTATTTTCCAAGCCCCGCCTCATTTCCAAATCCTAGTCCAAGCACTTCAGTGCTACTGCCCAAGATAAGATGTACTCCTGCAGGTGTGCAGTTTCCTAGCTGGGATGGAGTACGGAGACTGGGAAGCAGTTTTCCCCTGGCTCCCCCTGGAATTGGCACACCGAGCCCAAGGAAAATGCACCAGCTAAAGGGGATGAATTTCTCTCCTGGTGCCCAGGAGTTATACTGGGATGATAGTATCCCTCTCCTTCCTGGGCCAAGGTTTTTCTCTTCTCTAGAGACAGCTCTGTGAGCATTTTCAGCCTCTCTTTCTCTACCCCTCATCTCTCTGCAGCTCTGCACACTCTCCCCAGCTCTGTACTGGGGTGGAGGCTCCCTCCTCTCCGTGCTTCTCACCCTGGCCCATTTTTATTTCCCCAGTTCACACTCACTCAGGAATCTATGAGGCTTTCTTTTTGGACTCCGTGTGTTTTCTTCCCACTCTTGCAGATCAGAGTATTGTGGCTTCAGTCCTTCTCAGTTTGATAGATGTGAGTGGTCGAAAATTACAGAGCTCCCTACTTCTCTGCCATCTTGCCCCTCTTTCCTATGCATTTTCTTTTCAATCATATAGAGAAAAATTTGTTTTTTAAAAAAATTATGACTTTTATTCAATTTTGAGAGAAAGATGGATAGAGAGAGCAGGTGACACAGAATCCAAAGCAGGCTCCAGGCTCTGAGCCATCAACACAGAGCCTGATGAGGGTTCGAACCCATGAATGGCGAGATCATGACCTGAGCCGAAGTTGGCTGCTCAACTGACTGAGCCACCCAAGCACCCCTAAAAAAATCGGTTTTAATTGAAGGATAATGCCTACACTCAAGTCTTGGATAACATGTCAATATCCTAAATAGCACCTTGCACATTCAAGGCACTGTTAAGTATCATATTGTCCTCATTTAGAATAGAGAGTTGTCAGAACTAAGGTCTTAGCACATTTCATATTGGTCTGAATAGCTTGTTTAGATTTTCTGAAAGTACTAAAGTTATGTTCCTGACTTTTCTGTCTGTCATAGAAAATTATATTTTTATAGCTTTTTGGGATATATGACCAACATATCCAACATAGTTTAGGTGCACTGAGCTTAGGGGCTCATGTCATCCCAGACTCTGATTCATCTTTCCAAAGGCTGAAGAAATCAATATCTGGCCTTACTTGTTATGTGGTCGTGGCACATCAATTGAGAAGTTAGGCTATGCTTCATTCAGCCTTCATTCTGGATGGAGAATCACTCACTCAAGGGAGATTTTACTTATTTATTTTTTACATTTATTTATTATTGAGTAGCAGAGACAGAGCACAGATGCAGTAAGGGCAGAGAGAGAAGGAGACACAGAATCTGAAGCAAGCTCCAGGCTCTGAGCAAGCTGTCAGCACAGAGCCTGATGCGGGACCCGAACCCATGAACCATGAGATCAAGACCTGAGCCAAAATTGGTGGCTCAACTGACTGAGCCACCCAGACGCCCCTGGAGATTTTTAAAAAATAGTGTATCACGTTGTAGGTAAGATTATAAAATGTTCCCCAAGATTTCCTGCTCACTGCTGTGTATGCCCTGCATAATCACCAGGCTTGTGAAGATGATGCATTTTATGCCTATGATTAGGTTATGTCCTGTGGCACAGTTGATCTTTTTTAAAATAGTTTATTGTCAAATTGGTTTCCATATAACATCCAGTGCTTTTCCCCACAAGTGCCCTCCTCCATTACCACCACCTCCCTTCCTCCTCCTTTCCCCCTAAAACCATCAGTTTGTTTTCAGTATTCAAGAGTCTCACAGGTTTTGTGTCCCTCTCTCTCCCCAACTCTCTTTTTTCCGTCCCCTCCCCAGGTTCCTCCATTAGGTTTCTCCTTTTAGACCTATGAGTGCAAACATACGGTATCTGTCCTTCTCTACCTGACTTATTTCACTTAGCATGACGTCCTCGAGGTCCATCCACTTTGCTACAAATAGCCATATTTCATTCTTTCTCATTGCCATGAAATAATCCATTGTGTGTGTGTGTGTGTGTGTGTATATATATATATATACCACATCTTCTTGACCCATTCATCAGGTGCTGGACATTTAGGTTCTTTCATCCAGATGGCCTAGAGGCACATGAAATGATGCTCAGCATCACTCATCATCAGGGAAATACAAATCAAAACCACACTGAGATACCGCCTCACACTGGTCAGAGTGGCTAAAATGAACAAATCAAGAGACTATAGATGCTGGTGAGGATGTGGAGAAATGGGCACCCTCCTACACTGTTGGTGGGAATATAAACTGGCACAGTTGATCTTAAGATAGGGAGATTATGTACTGGGTTTATCCTAATCACATGAAAACTTTAAAAGTAAAGAGTTGTCTCCAAAGTGAAAGTCAGAAAGATAAGTTCCAGGTGGTCTTGAATAAAGCAAGCACAAATTTTGTAAGCTGCCATTGGAGAGGGACAGCCTCCAGTAGCAGAGCATTCTCCAGCCAATTGCTAGCAGGAAAATAGACACTTCTGTCCTACAGCTGCAAGGGAATGAACTCTCCAACAACCTGAATGAGCTTGGAAAAAAATTCTTCACTAGAGTCTCTGAAAAAGAATGAAGTCCAGCCAATACCACAATTTTAGCCTTGTGAGACTCTGAGCAGAGAACACTGCTAAACCATGTCTGAACTTTGATAGAACTGTGAGTTAATAAATGTATGTTGTTTTCAGCAGCCAAGTTTGTGGCAATTTGTTACACAGCCATAGAAAACTCATATATTTCTTTTCCCTGATGGATTCAGATGTACAGAGAAGTCTTCTAGAGACAAATGTGTGAGATCATGCACTATAACTCTGTGTGCTGCTGTAGTTACATTCTGGGAGTTTGTAATAAGATAATTTAACAAGGCTTTATGCTACTATTATATTACTGTTATTAGAGTCTCATCTGAAGGATAGGAATATTATTAAATCATTTACAGATCAATTGTGGATAAAATGTTAGATGGAAAACTGTAACTGAGTGGATGACTATATAGGGTTGGGAGTGTGAATAATTGGTGGAAGAAAGGAAAGAATTGCAGTAGCCATCCTGTGAGTAACAGGAAATACATTGATACCTGCTACATGTAGACTTGGAGGGTGAGTCAAGGGGTCTGGGAAGTTGTATTAGCCAAGGATGAAGCATAAGTATTTAAGGAAACATAATAAGGCAATGTATATGGCTTAAGTGTCTTGTAAGCAAATTAACTAATGTGGAATTAGAAACAAGTTCTTCAAAATCCTGATTGTGTGTGTGTGTGTGTGTGTGTGTGTGTGTTGTGCTTCTTTATTTTGTGTTCTTCATTCACATTTTTTTCAAGTCTTTTAAAAATTTCACCCTTTTGCAACTGTGCTAAGAGAAACCAAGGAAGAAAGAAGTTGTTCATACTTTTGCCAGACATTTAATGTGAAAATAGTGCTCCTTTGGAGGCCAAGCATGGTGACTGGAGCTGGAAGAGAAGGTTCAGGAGTATGTTTCCTGACAGAAGCTACTTCAAAGAGATTAAAATTTAGTTCAAATTGCTCCTTGGGGATGCCTAAGTGGCTCAGTCAAAAGATCATGAGACTCTTGATGTCAGGGTTATAGGTTTAAGTCCCATATTGGGTGTGGAGACTACTAAAATTAATTGATTGATTTATTGATTGATTAATTAAAAATTGAACACTCCTGGTATGACTGACTATAAAGCGGTAGTATAAGGTAGCTTCTTTCTTGTGATAGTACAGTTTTGTATTGTGATGGAGGTGGTAGTTACATGTGATAAAACATCATCAAAAATACCCAAATAAATAAATGGATGAATGCATATGAAATCTGAATAAGGTCTATGTTTTACATAATAGTATATTACCAATGTCAGTTTCTGGTTTTTATAATGTACTATGCTTATATAAAATACTACCATTGGGAGAAACTGGGTAAAGAGTACATGGCAACTCTATTATCTTTGCAATTTCTCATGAACCTTCACTTACGTCAAATTTAAAAGTGTTTAATTGAAAAACAGAACTGAACACCCTTATATTTCTGGCACCATACCAGAAATTACTTCCTGAAATTGCTATCCCGATCCAGACTATGGATCAAGGGAAAGGGTTTTTTTGAAGTGTTAACAACCATGAGACACCTGCTAAACCCTGGCCCCACAGCAGAATCACAAAACACCTGGAAATGAGAGGCTCTGTTTCAAGCTGCTCTGTCAATATCAGGGCTGTAAACACATTTTTCAGAAATACCAACCATGTCTCTCAATCCTATAACTCACTCTTCACCTTCCATCCCTAAGCCAGTCAACTCTCCTATGAGAATTAATACCCAGAAGTGAGGAGCAGAGGATATTAAGGAAAGGTCAACAACATTGTTACTGAGCTGATTGCAAGAAAAACCCTCAGGACTCTGATTTACATGTCATGCACCACATGACTTTGCTTATTGTCACCTCTTCTCTAATCATCAATGTGACAATAATATGAGGCACTGTTCCAAAGGCTAGTGCTTGACAGAGAAACAATGAGAAGCTCAAGGAGCAAAAGGCTCTGTCTTCACTAAGCAGCTGTTCCTTCAGGCTACATCCCTCCTGAGAGAATTCAGGCTCCTAATATGTTAGCTTCCTATTTTACCATAAGAACACACCAGTTTTTGCAGATGTCATTTTCTTCCTTCTTATCTCCTTTTATATCTTTTTATAAAAATCCATCATTGCTCTTCAAAATCTAGGCTCAAAGTGCCTCAATTACATCATTCACATCATCATTTGCTTTAAGCAAAGGGAAATGCCAATGTTTTAAAGAAGCACAGAAGTGATATAATATATAAGAACCTTTTGTCTAGGCTAGTATTGGTGTAAGGTAGTTTTAAAAAAACAGCTTGAGTTCTAAATTTAACCAGATGGAAATGTGTCTGCCGAGAGTTGGACCTAATTCAGAAATTATTGTTAGCCAATAGACAAACTAATTTAGACCAGCATATGCCAAAAATGGTCAATCAAGTTGTCCCAAGTGTGACTCCCCCATAGCAGATGCCACTGTCTCTCTGAAGGTTTTTGAGTGTCATCTTTTAACATGGAGGTGGGCTTTTATGTGTACACATAGACATAAATAAAACAGTGGCCTGTAGCTACTCTTCATTATATCACTATGGCCCTACCATTCTATCAGCAAAGATCATTAGCTCTCTATTAGGAATTTTAAATGAACACAGATTTTTCAAATCAAACAGAAGTTATGAACATACACAATCAAGCCAATCAAATGTCTTCACTATTATTATCTTTTCATGTTCCTCTATTGTAAAAACAACAGAAATATGAAATTGTACTTGTCCATATTGTCATCATCTAATAAAAGTCAGTATCTTCATTTTCCCATATTACCTTTCACTCATCACCACTTTGTTTATCCAATTTTGGCATTTTCAGTTTTCCTTAATATAGACTCAAAATGAAAAATTTCCCTCCTAAAAATTGGCACACATTGGATGGGTTCTGCTTTCCCAAACCTAAACAAAAAAGGGATACCCAAAATGTAACAATGACCTTTACAGTACTTATTGGTTCTAGAAGCCCTTTCCTATCCATTGCCTCGTTACATCCTTATGACAAGCTTGCAAGGCAGGCAGGACTCCAGGGACTGACAAAAGGTGGAGGCTCTCTTGTCAGTCCTTCTCCTTGACTAAACCAGAATACAAGCTTCCCAGGCAGGCCAGTGCAAAGGGCTTCAGAAGCATAGAGGAGGTTGATGTCATTTCTAAGTGAAGTGAATGACATTTGAGCAGAGTACTAAAAGGCAGGTAACATTTGGATCTGGAGAGAAGCCAACGGAGAGAATAGAAGGAAACACAGCCAAAACAACAAATTAGGAAAGCATGCGATATATTCAGCAAGCTGTTTGCTGGAGTACAAGATACATGAAGACAAGTCATTGGAAACAAGGCTGAAGAGATAGGCTACAGACAGATTATGGAGGGCCTTGAATGCCATATTTAAAAGTTTCATTTTGCCATGTAGTACTCCATTGTATATATATATATACCACATCTTCTTGATCCATTCATCAGGTGATGGACATTTAGGCTCTTTCCATGATTTGGCTATTGTTGACAGTGCAGCTATGAACATTGGGGTACATGTGCTCCTATGCATCAGCATTTCTGTATCTCTTGGGTAAATCCCTAGCAGTGCTATTGCTGAGTCATAAGGGAGTTCTATGGATAGTTTTTTGAGGAACCTCCACACTGTTTTCCAGAGTGGCTGCACCAGTTTATGTTCCCACCAACAGTGTAAGAGGGTGCCCGTTTCTCCACATCCTCGCCAGCATCTATAGTCTCTTGATTTGTTCATTTCAGCCACTCTGACTGGCGTGAGGTGGTATCTCAGTGTGGTTTTGATTTGTATTTCCCTGATGATGAATGAGTATTACATGGCAATGAGAAAGAATACAATATGGTCATTTGTAGCAAAGTGGATGGACCTCGAGGGTGTCATGCTAAACGAAATAAGTCAGGCAGAGAAGAACAGATACCATTTGTTTGCACTCATAGGTCTAACAGGAGAAACCTAATGGAGGACCATGGGGAGGGGAAGGGGAAAAGAGAGTTGGGGAGAGAGGGATGCAAAACATGAGAGACTATTGAATACTGGAAGCGAACTGAGGGTTGAAGGGGGAGGAGGAGGGGGAAAGGAGGTTATGATAATGGAGGAGGGCACTTGTGGGGAAGAGCACTAGGTGTTATATGGAAACCAATTTAACAATAAACTATAAAAAATGAAATAAAATGCAAGTTTCACTTATTTTCAGTAGACAAAATGGTTTTTGGAGATAAAGTATGCCAAAGATTCCTTGTATTATTTCGTTTCTGTTGCTCTCTAATCAAGTGATCTTGGGCAAGTTAACCTCTCTGTGCTTCAGTTTCCTCATTTGTAAAATGGGTATAATAACAACTCCTAGTCCAAAGAATAACTATAAAGAGTAAGAGAGATGGTGCATATAAAGCACGTAGGACAGTGGCTGGCACAAAGGAAACATTCTGTAAATTCTAGATATTATTATTATTATAATTCATCTTATAATCAGGCTCTGTTTCCTCAACTGTAAAATAAGATAATTGGACTGTTTAATTTCTAAAGCCCCTTGACAACTTCAACACTATTATCATCATCTTCTTGATCCCTCCTATACTTGATATCCAAAAACCCCACCTCTGGGATGGTGAAAATTTAGGCTTTTTATAGAGGTTAGAAGTGATCACGAGATCCTTACATATTTCATCCAGATGAGTACACAGCAAGTGGTTAGGAGAGAGTCTGTAGGCTTCCTTTGAGATAATAACAACCCCTCTCTGATAAAGAATATAGTCACATTGGATGAGAAGTTCTAATAATCATTAGATGTGCTGGGTTGAAGATGACCAGGCTCCTCTCAAAAACAAAACAACTACCCAACACACAGGCACACAATTGGGTAGATTATTATGCACTTTCACATTTGAGGCTCACATCAACTCTGTGAGATAAATACTCTATCATTATTTTTAGACTATGAAAAAATAAAGGTATAGAGAAAGGAATGGCTCTCTCAAGGTAGTAGGTGGTAGAGTCAGCACTCAAACCCAGGTTTACAATATTGTGCTTGTCCTTACCACAACAGATCACCATTTCCACTACATCAATTAGAGATCTAGCAACCTGTTAATTTGCCCAATTTCATTCAAAGAGGTGTACTGAGACTGCCAGAGAAAATGGCAGCCAATGGGCTCTCTGTGAAAATACCAATAACAATATGTAACAACAGAACTTTGTGGAAAAGCAATTGAAACTATTACAAAAGAAAAAATGAGATCTTTGACTTATATGAGAAATTTCTGCCCTTCCTTATCTGTATGGAAAACTGAAGGTGGGCCTAAGCTTTGTTTTCATTGAGAACAAGTGAATGATAACAAGACTATTCTGGATATTCGGTTAAGATACACGGATTAGTGATTTAAATCAATAAAGAGTCTGCTATGTCAAGAAACAATGTTTCAAGATATCAAGAGAAATTGACCACACTTTGTGTTAATCTATTTGCACTAAGCACATTGGGCTTTGCATTAAAGTTGTGTTTTCTTATCTCATCTACTGAACAGTAATCTCCTCATGAGCAAAGACTGCATCTGGGTCCTTGTGGTAAAAATTTGCCTTGAACTTTGCATATTATTGACACTAGATAAATAACTACTTGTTCAGTGAATCAATTAGTTCTTTCATTGGTTATAACTTAAGCCAATGGTTCTCATTCTGTTACTTGTTTTTGTGAAGTGACATGAAAAGGCTATCTTGCCTCCCCCCTGTAATGAAAAATCATAGAGTAAAATTCAGTTTGTAAATCTAAGTGAACCGCTAAAATCACTGTTGTAGGATTGTCGCACAGAGAGTCGTGACACGGAGGCTTTTCTTTCCAGGAAGCAACTTTTATTTGTGTCAGCACCACTCAGTTGGGTTCGTACCCAAAGAACTGAGCGGCCCACATCACATGGCATAACTTTTTATACATTTTCTATTTCTTTGTCTCCCATATATGGCAACACACATAAACATGCAGTCTAATTGACTTGTCTCAATTTACAAGGTCATGGGAGCTGTAGGCACCTGGGTGCACATCTTGGTGACCTTGAGGTCTTCTCTTTTTTTTGTCTCTCCTTAGAGAGTAGTCCCTACCACATTCCCCTCTTTGATGCTCGGACCCCTCTATTCTGGGTCAAAGGGCATCATCCTGGCTTAGAGGTTTATATTTTCATAACATCATTACATGAGTGGCCGTTTTTTTTCTCAACCATAGTCGCGATGAGACTAGAGACAGATCATACAATCAAGGGAGCTAAACAAGGTAAGATCAAACATCCTCCCAGAATTAGGAGGACAATATCTATGAGGGTTTTGAATCCCCCCAAAGATGAAAACCATCCTCTAAGTAACTCCCTGGGGTTCCAACATTTCCAGGTTTGGACTGGGACCTGAGCAACTTTTCTCATTCGATCTGTGATCTGTTCTATGACTTTTCCCTTATCAGCTATCTGTAGGCATCAATTGCTCAGGTTGAATTTCCCACAAACACCACCCTCAGAAGAAAGCAGGTAATCTAAGGCCAGGCGATTTTGATAGATGGCATTGCGCATTTTGGTTTGCTGCTTAGCTAGTAAGTTAAGGGCTCTAGCAGTTTTATTAGTTATAATTTTTACAATTGCTTGCAGTCTAATTATGTGGTTTAGCATATAAGTAGGGGGGTGCAGTAGCCCCCAAGTCCCATCCTCTGCTTGGGTGGCAAGGCCATAATAATGGATTTTACCCATAAGAGAAAAGCGAGTGCTAACAGAAACCTCTCATCACATTTCCATCTGGGTGGGGCAACATTTGCAAATCCAATAGCAAGAAGTAAGGCCAAAATCGTAATAATAATGAGAGACAAGGGGTGGCAGTGCATTACAGTAAGAGGCAGATGTAGGAAATAAGGACAGTCTATTTATTTCACTGGACTGACGATTCCTCAAGTTTCTGCCATGCATAGATTAGTCAGCTTCTGAAGTGACTAAAGCAGGGCTGTAGTCTCCTGTGGGGGTCTCTGCTGTTGCAGATCACTCTTCTGTAGGGTCAGCTTACATAGTGCAAATGGGTCAGGAATGCACTCCCAGTCCCCGGATGCTGGCTTCACTCTGCTGTGGTGAAACCAGGACCCACCTCGGCTACTTTTACTGCAGTAGGGGTGGACAAAATGACAGTGAACGGGCCCCTCCAAAGGGGTTTGAGTGGTTGGACATTCCACCCACACAGCATCTCCTGGCTCAAAGGAGTGAGCCTCTGTGGTTAGACTTACAGGCAGTCGCTCTTTAATCCATCGGTGTAGAGTGGCTAGAGTAGAGCCCAGAGCCTGTATTTGCTGCCTAAAGGTTAAATTGCCTACCTCATTTAAATCTCCCCTTATCCCCTTAATAATTGGGGGAGGGCGCCCATAAAGGATTTCATAATGGGAAAGCCCCGTTTGCTTATTGGGGCTGCACCTGATTCTTAGCAAGGCTATTGGCAACACCTGGTCCCAGTGCAGGTGGGTCTTCTGGCATAGTTTATATAATTGTAGCTTCAAGGTTATGTTCATTTGTTCCACGTTCCTGGAGCCCTGGGGTCGGTATGCCATGTGTAACTTCCAGGTGATCTTTAGCCCTTTTGCCACCAGCTGCATAACCTCAGCCACGAATGCTGGCCCATTATCTGAACCCATAGTGATAGGGATCCCAAATCATGGGATAATTTCCTGGAGAAGAAATCAGGCCATTTTATGTGCCTTTTCTGTTTGGGTGGGGAAAGCTTCCATCCAGCCTGAGAAAGTACACACAAACATCAACAGATATTTATAGCCCCAACCCCAGGAGAGCTCAGTGAAGTCCACCATCACATTTTTAAAGGGGGCTCCCCCGAAGCTCTGTACCACAGGGGCAGCCTTGGGTCCCTGATGTGGGTTGTTTTGGATGCAGATTTCATATTGCTCACATACCATCTGGGCTATGCTGGAGAGCTGAGGGATGTAGAAATACCGGCTTAACATTGTTTTAAGGGCTCTTGTTGTGCCTTTGATTATTTTATTTGCCTACTCAGCGATATTTGGGACTCATTGTCATGTGCACTTTGGCTTGTTTCTTGGGGTAGCCCTAACAAGGAAAACAGGCAGACAAACACAGAGGAACAGAAGCACACAAATGCAGAGACAAATCAAACAAACAAACAAATTAAAAGGGGAAAGGAAGAAAAGAAAAGGAAGGGAGAGAAAAGAGAAGCAAAGGAAAGAAGAGAAGGAAAAAATAATGGGCAGCAGAGACAACAAAGGACAATGGACCGTGTAACAGCATATAACCAGTTGAGGGGAGAGATAAGGATGAGATAAGGGAGAATATATCAGGATGGCCCTTAAAACAATGTTTCCTGATGGAACTGCTTGACAAAGGCTAAAGCTAGGGCCTCAGAAATTTCTACTCAGCTGTCTTCAGATTTCCACCATCCACCTGGGAAGTAGTTGCCACTCCTAGTCTTAAACTAAGTACTTTTATGGTGTGAGTAATTAGGGTCCCATTCTGCCAGAGGGTTAGGGAATAGTGCAGCAGTTAAAGCCTCTGATTTTGTTGCTCTTTTGGAAGCTGCTGGCTTTGCCTCTCGGTCTGCCTTTAGGTTTCCCCATGCAGACGTGTTGCCTCCCCTTTGATGTCCCCAGCAATGCATGAATGCCATATTTTTAGGAGCCCATATGGCATCTAAGAGTTTAAGGATTTTCTTACCATATTTTATGTTCTTTCTTCCTAAGTTTATTAGACTCTTCCTTATATAAGGTCCCATGTACATGGAGAGTGGTGAAGGTATATTTAGAGTCTGTATATATATTAACATGTATCCCTGCCGCCAATTGCAGGGCTTGGGTTAAAGCAATTAGCTCTGCCTTCTGTGCTGAAGTCCCCTTCAACAGGGGTTCTGCTTCAATGACAGAGTTCAGGGTCACTGCAGAATATCGTGCAAGATGTTCTCACCTTTCTACAAAACTGCTACTGTCAGTGAAATACTTAGCTTCGGGGTCTTTGAGGGGCTGGTACCTGAAGTCTGGTGGGCTGGAAAACACCTCATCCATGACTTCAATGCAGTCATGTTCTGGCTGGCCTGGCCCAACAGGCAATAGGGTTGCAGGGTTCAGGGTCTGTACTACTTCTAGGTGAATGCACAGGTTCTCACATAGCATTCCCTGATATCTGACCATCCTGGCATTGGTGAGCCAGTACTGTCCCTTGTAATCCATTAATGTCAATATTGAAAGTGGCACCCGGACTATCAATATCTATCCCATAGTTAACTTGTCAGCATCAGACACTAAAAGGGCTGAGGCTGCTAGTGCCTTGGGCCACAAAGTCAAGTTGCTTGGAGAGATATGCCACTGGGTGATGCCATGATCCCAACATCTGAGTCAGTACTCCGACTGCATTACCAGTGCGCTCGTGGACATACAGAAAGAAGGACATGGTCATGTCTGGGAGCCAGAAACCAGGCACATTGGTAAGGGCTTTGGGGAGGAACCAAGATGGTGGAGAGGAAGGGAGCTCTGTAAACATCGTCTGCCCCATCTATCGAACTGAGAAGGACATTATTCTTATCTGCAAGAGTGAAAGGAGAAAATACAGACTCCAGAAAGAAGACAATCTCAACGATGCCTGAGTGAGTGAGTGCAAACTGAGGAGATTGGAAAACGGGCCAGCCCAAGAAGGGCAGGGGAGGTGGGAGCCCCACCCCAACACAGGCAAAGTGCGAGGAGCCCCTGAGACACAAAGGGAAGAGAAAGAGAAACTGAACATGCTCATAGTACTGTCTCTAGACAAGAGATAAAGAACGTTTAACCCGGCACAGAGGGAAAAACTCTCACTCCATATATGACCACTAGGCAGCGCGAATCCTGGGTGGCACAAGGACAAAGAGCCCCCAACCCTATGCCATCCTAGCAGGGAGTGGGGGTGATGGTGGTAGCAGCGGGAGCGACTACCTCGTTACTGGCAGCACACCATGCCTCAGGCAGCAGCAGTGCAAATCCCTGCCAGCACCAAGAGAAAATGCTCCCTCTTCATACTAGACCCCAGATAAGAAGCCAGCCACCAAAGGGAGTACATCTCATCTGTGGTAGCATAAAAGTGCATGAACTAGGATTTTGAAGTCAGGCTGGCCTGGAAAATACGGCTTGACTCAGCTGTGGCACGAGGAGATCAGACTCATACAAGTGGCTTGCAGCGCTCAGTTCCAGTGGAGCTTGGGGCACCGCCATTCTACTCTCAGCAACCACCAAGGCAGGGCCCCCGAGAGCAGCCCCCAAGACCTACCTACATCAAACCACACCTATCCGCTAGGGGGAGCTGCTGCTTTTTTTGGGTAATTATTTATTATTATTATTACCTTTTTAAATCTTTTTTAAATCTTTAAAAGATTTCCTCTTTTTTTCCTTTCTCCTTCGTTTGTTTTTCTCTTGCCATCCAGATATATTCTTCCTAATCTCATCCTTGTCTCTCCCCTCAACAGGTTATACACTTTTAGATTGTCCATTGTCTTTTGTTGTCTCTGCCCCCCTCTACTTTTTTCTTCTCTTCTTTTCTTCTCTTTCCTCTCCCTTGCTTTTCTGTTCTTCCTTCCCTCCTTTTAATTTGTTTGTTTGTTTGATATGTCTGTGTGTTTGCATGCTTTTGTTCCCTGTGTGTTTGTCTGTCTGTGTTCCCTTTCAGGGCTACCCCAAGAAACAAGCCAAATTACACACTTTGGGGAGTCCAAAATAACGCTGAGTAGGGAAATAAAATAATCAAAGGCACAACAAAAGAAAATGAGAGACACCATTAAAAGAACATTTCCTGAAATGAAAGGCCCTGGACAGTCAGTAAGCCTCCTTTAACAGAGCAAAACTAGCAGGTACACAGTGCATAACGAGTTTTTAAAAATGACAGGAGACAGAAAACTAGGCAAAATGACAAAACAAAAGAACTCTCCCCTAAAGAAACTCCAGGAAGAAATCACAGCCACAGTACTGCTCAAAACAGATATAAGCAACATAACTGAAAACGAATTCAGAATTGTCATAAAATTAATCGCTGGGCTTGAAAAAAGCATCAGAGAAGCTACTGATACAATGACTAGGGACTTTCAAAATAGGTGTATGAGTTGAAAATAGCTATAAATGAGGTGCATAATAAAATGGAAGCAGCCACCTCACAGATAGAAGAGGCAGAGATAAGAATAGTGAACTAGAAGACACAAGTGTAACAAAAGAGGAAACCAAAAAAAAAAAAAAAAGGAAAGAAATTGATCTAGGAGCAGGAAAGGAGAATACGAGACCTGAGTGATTCAATCAAATGGAAGAACATCCGAATCATAGGAATTCCTGAAGAGGAAGAAATAGAAAGAGGTCCTGAAGGGGTACTAGACCAAATTATAACTGAGAATTTCCCAAATCAGTTGAAAGAAATAGACACTCAAATTCAAGAAGCACAAAGAACCCCTTAAGATGTAATTTGAATCACCTTTGGCACAACATATCATAGTGAAACTTGCAGAATATAAAGATAAAGAGAGAATTCTGAAACATGCTAGGGATAAAATGGCCCTCACATACAAAGGGAAACCTATCAGAGTGATTACAGACCTATCTAATGAACTTGGCAGGCCATGATGGAATGGCATGAAATCTTCAATGTGATGAACAGAAAAAACATGCAGCCAAGAATCCGTTTTCCAGCAAGCCTGTCATTCAAAATAAAAGGAGAGATAAAGGTTTTCCCAAATAAACAAATGATGAGAGAATTTAACAGCACCAAACCAGCCCTACAAGAAATCCAAAGAGGGGCTCTATGAAGGAAATGTTGCAAAGAATACAGGGTGCCAGAGACACCACAATAAACATGAATTCTAGGCATAGCACAATGACTCTACACAGACATTATTCAATAATAACACTGAATGTAAGTGGACTGAATGCTCCAACCAAATGACACAGGGTAGCAGAATGGATAAAAAAACAAAATCCATCTATTTGCTGTCTACAAGAGACTCATTTTTGACATGCAGATACCTTCAGGTTGAAAGTAAAGGGATGGAGAAATATCTATCATGTGACTGGAAGCCAAAAGAAAGGCAGAGTAGCCATACTTATATCAGACAAACTGGACTTTAAAGTAAAGGCAGTAACAAAATATGAAGAAGGGCATTATATAATAATTACAGGGTCTCTCCATCAGGAAGAGCTAACAATGATAAACATCTATGTGCTAAATTGGGGAGTTCCCAAGTACATAAAACAATTCATCACAGACAGTAACAATATTATTAATAAGAATGTGCTAATTGCAGCGGACTTTAATACCACACTGAGAGCAATGGATAGATCAACCAGACAGAAAAACAATAAAGAAACAATGGACCTGAATCACACATTGGAACAGATGGAATTGATAGATATATTTAGAACTCTGCATCCTGAACTTAGGAAATTAACCCTCTTCTTGAGTGCACATGGCACATTCTCTAAGATAGATCACATACTGTGGCATAAAGCAGCCCTTCATAAATATAAATGAATTGAGATCATACCATGCACACTTTCAGATCACAATGCTATGAAACTTGAAATTAACCACAGGAAAAAATCTGGAAAACATCAAAAAATGTGGAAGTTAAAAACCACACTACTAAATAATGATTGGGCTAATCAGGCAATTAGGGAAGAAATTAAAAATTTATGGAAACAAATGAAAACAAAAATCCAAAAATCCAAACTCTCTGGGATGCAACAAAGGCAGTCCCAAGAGGAAAGCATATTGCAATTCAGGCCTATTTCAACAAAATAGAAAAAGCACAAATTCAAAATCTAACACAGCACCTAATGGAATTAGAAGGGGAGCAGTAAGAGCACTGCAAACCCAGCAGAGGAAAAGAAATAATAAAGACCAGGGCAAAAATAAAAAATATAGAGTAAAAAAAAAAACAGTTGAGCAGATCAATGAAACCAAGAGTTGGTTCTTTGAAAAAATAAACAAAATTGATAAATCTCTATCCAGGCTCCTTTGAATGAAAAGAGAGAGCACCCAAATAGACAAAATCATTAATGAAAATGGATTTATTATAACCAATCCCTTAGAAATACAAGCAATCATTAGAGATTACTATGAAAAACTATATGCAAACAAATTGGACAACCTAGAAGAAATAAACAAATTCCTAACCATACAGGCACTACCAAAATTCAAAGGAGAAGAGATAGAAAGCATGTATAGACCAATAACCAGTGAAGAAATTGAAACCGTTATCAAAAATCTCCCAATGAATAAGAGCCCAGGGCCAGATGGCTTCCCAGGGGAATTCTACCAGACATTTAAAAAAGAGCTAACACCCATTCTTCTCAAACAATTCCAAAGAATAGAAATCGACGGAAAACTTCCAAACTCATTCTAGGAAGCCAGAATTACCTTGATACCCAAACCAAACAGAGACCAAGCAAAGAAAGAAAACTACAGACCAATATCCTTAATGAATAGGGATGCAAAAATACTCAACAAGATACTAGCAAATCAATTCAACAGCATATAAAAAATTATCCATCATGATCAAGTGGGATTCATTTCTGTGTTCAAGGGAAGGTTCAATATTTACAAATCCATCAATGTGATACATCACATTAACAAAGGAAAGATAAAAACCATATGATCCTGTTGATAGATGCAGAAAAAGCCTTTGACAAAGTACAGCACCCTTTCTTAAAAAACTCCTGAGAAAGTCGGCATAGAAGGAACTTACTTAAACATTATAAAAAGCCATATATGAAAAGCCCACAGCTAATATCATCTTCAGTGGGGAGAAACTGAGATCTTTCCCCTGAGATCAGGAACACGACAGGGATGTCCACTCTCACCACTGTTGTTTAACATACTGTTGGAACTCCTAGCATCAGCAATCAGACAACAAAAGGAAATAAAAGGCATCAGAAACGGCAAAAGTCAAACTTTCAGTTTTCGCACATGACATGATACTCTACACGGAAAACCCGGCAGACTCCACCAGAAGCCTTCTAGAACTGATCAACGAATTCAGTAAAGTTGTAGGGTACAAAATCAATGTATAAAAATCTGTTGCATTCCTATACACCAATAGTGAAGCAATGCAAAGAGAAATCAAGAAGCGGATCCCATCCGCAATTGCACACACACACACACACACACAAAAAACATAAAATATCTAGGAATAAACCTAACCAAGGATGTAAAAGACATATAATGAAAACTATAGAAAACTTATGAAGGAAATTGAAGAAGACACCAAGAAATGGAAAAACATTCCCTGTTCATGGATCGGAAGAATAAACTTTGTGAAACTGTCATTACTACCCAAAGCAATTTACACATTCAATGCAATTCCCATCAAAATTGCACCAGCGTTCTTCTCAAAGCTAGAACAAGATATCCTCAAATTTGTATGGAACCACAAAAGTCCCTGAATAGCCAAAGTAATATTGAAGACGAAAACCAAAACAGGAGGCATCACAATCCCAGACTTTAGCCTCTACTACAAAGCTGTCATCATCAAGACAGTACGGTATTGGCACAAAAACAGACACATAGACCAATGGAATAGAATAGAGAGCCCAGAACTGAGCCCATAAATGGACGGCCAACTAATCTTTGACAAAGAAGGAAAGAGTATCCAATGGAAAAAAGACTGCCTCTTTAGTAGGTGGTGCTGGGAGAACTGGACAACAACATGCAATAGAATGATACTAGACCACTTTCTTACACCATACACAAACTCAAAATGGCTGAAGGTCCTGAATGTGAGACAGGAAACCATCAAAACCCTCAAGGAGAAAATAAGAAAGAGCCTCCTTGACCTCAACTGCAGCAATTTCCTACTTGACACATCCCCAACGACAAGCGAAATGAAAGCAACAAGGAACTATTGGGACCACATCAAGATAAAAAGCTTCTGCACTGCAAAGGAAACAATCAAGAAAACTAATAGGCAACCAACAGAATGGGAAAAGATAGTTGCAAATGACATATCAGATAAAGGGCTAGTATCCAAAATATACAAGGAGCTCACTAAATTCCATACCAAAAAATGAATAATTCAGTGAAGAAATGGGCAGAAGACATAAACAGACACTTCTCCAAAGAGGACATCCAGATGGCCTACAGGCACATGAAATGATGCTCGGCACCACTCATCATCAGGGAAATACAAATCAAAACCACACTGAGATACCACCTCACACCAGTCAGAGTGGCTAAAATGAACAAATCAAGAGACTATAGATGCTGGCGAGGATGTGGAGAAACAGGGACCCTCCTACACTGTTGGTGGGAATGTAAACTGGTGCAGCTGCTCTGGAAAACAGTGTGGAGACTCCTCAAAAAACTATCCATAGAACTCCCCTATGACCCAGCAATAGCACTGCTAGGGATTTACCCAGGGGATACAGATGTGCTGATGCATAGGGGCACATGTACACCCATGTTCATAGCGGCACTGTCAACAATAGCCAAATCATGGAAAGAGCCTAAATGTCCATCACCTGATGAATGGATCAAGAAGATGTGGTATATATATATACAATGGAGTATTACATGGCAATGAGAAAGAATGAAATCTAGCTCTTTGTAGGAAAGTGGATAGACCTCGAGGGTTTCATGCTAAGCGAAATAAGTCAGGCAGAGAAGGACAGATACCATATGTTTGCACTCATAGGTCTAACAGAAGAAACCTAATGGAGGACCTTGGGGAGGGGAAGGTGGAAGGAGAGTTGGCGAGAGAGAGGGACCCAAAACCTGAGAGACTATTGAATACTGAAAAGGATCCGAGGTTTGAAGATGGAGGGGTTGGGGAAGGGAAGTGGTGGTAATGGAGGAGGGCACTTGTGGGGAAGAGCACTGGGTGTTATATGGAAACCAATTTGACAATAAACTATTTTAAAAACCAAGAATAAATCTCAAGAATAACAGATTTCAAATCCATAGACCTCAGGCTGGCAAACCACGACATCTAGCAAAAGCCCAAATTGCTTGACAAACTAGTCCAAAGTCAAGAGAGAGCTCTTTTAATTACTGACATCTTCCATCTGTGCCTCCGGAGTGTTTTATTTGTCCTTATCTGAAACTTTGTGTTATGCTCTGGACTGTTTTTCATCAATAGTTGTTACCTTCGCTGTTTAACCATTATTATTCAAACTCTGTCTAGAATTTAGCCTTTAAAAGTCAAAGGAAAGTCTGCATTATCCAACCACATGGATGTATCTTGAGGACATGATGCTGAGTGAAACAAGCCAATCACAAAAGGACAAATACAGAATGATTACACTTATATGCTGTATCTGAAATAATCAAACTCCTTGAAACAAAGAATTGAAAGTGGTTTCCAGCTTGCTGGGGTAAGGGCAAAATGTGGAGTTACAGTTTTAACCTACGGTTATAAAACTTCAGTTATGTTAGCTAAATAAGTTCTAAAGTTTTGCTATTCAACATTGTATCTATAGATAACAATACTGTATCATACACTGAAAAATCTGTTAAATGGGTGAATCTCATGTTAAGTACTATTACTACAATAAAAAATAAAACTCTATAAAAAGTAAAGTTACAACACATGATTTAAAGTTCTTTAAAAAAAAAAAAAGTAAGGGCTTGCTTTATTTCCTCAAAGGCCTTTTGCTGTACTGACTCCCACATCAGGGGTTCCCTTTCTCTCCCATTTTGTAGCCTCATAGAGGGGTTTTTCCAGGACTGAAAACTTAGGTATCCAGATCATGTAGAAACCTGCAGCCCCGAGAAACTCTCAAACCTGGCATCTCGGGCTGTTGGGGCCAGGGAGCAAACAAAAGAACCTGCTTTCTCTCCTGCTTTCTCTCTGGGCTGAGCTGATACTGCCCCCTGAGACAGGTGGAAGCCAAGATATTTAACCCTTTCTTGACAGATCTGAGCCTTTTTCTTTGAGACCTTGTAACCGGCTTTCCATAGGAGGGTAAGGAGCTGCTGGGTCCCTTCCATGCAACCCTCCCAGGACCTCCTGGCTAATAGTAAGTCATCCATGTATTGAAGCAGGACACAGTCATATTGATCTCATGGAAAGGTTTTTAAGTCAGAGGCTAATGCAGTGCCAAAAATGATTGGGGAGTTTTCGAACCCCTGAGGTAACCTAGTCCAGGTTAATTGGCCCTTGTCACCATTTTTAGGGTCCTCCCATTGGAATGCAAAAGTCAATTGGCTCTGGGGGGCCAGGCAGATGCAGAAAAAGGCATCCTTGAGGTCCAAACAGGTGAAGAAGGTGGCTTCAGCAGTAATGAGCCCCAAAAGCATATAGGGGTTTGGGACCACTGGGTGTATGGTGACAGTCATCTGGTTTATTGTTCTTAGGTCTTGAACTGGCTGGTAGTCATCTGTACCTATTTTTGGACAGGCAAGAGGTGTGTGTTCCAAGGCAACTGGCAAGGCCTGAGGACCCTATACTTTAAAAATCTTTCCGGATGTTTTTGAATCCTGATATGTGCCTTATGAAGGATGAAATACTGTCTCTGACGGGTGGGCTCTGCACCAGGCTTTAATTCTACAACTACAGGGGCCATGTTTCGTGCCAGTCCTGGTGGGCTGTCTTCAGCCCATACCCCTGGGACCTTAAAGGGAAACTCAGGCACCAGTTTCGATTTTTTCTTGAGACTATAGAGGCGCCATTCTTCCCCATGGGGAATCGTGAGATTCATAATCTTTGCCTCTGGTTTTCGTAGGATCAGAGCAGCCTGTCTCTGGGAGTTGAAAGTGATCTGGGCCTGCGGTTTTCCCAGTAGGTCACAGCCCATTAGAGCCATGGGGCAGTTAAGGAGGTACAGGAATTTATGGATGACTTCATGGCCACCTAAAATGCACTGCTGAGGTAACAGGAAGGGACGACATATTCGATTGCCTGTGGCCCCCACGATAGTGGCTTGTCTTCATGAGAGGGAGCCCATGGGTCGGGTCACTACTGAGTGTTCTGCTCCAGTATCTACCATAAAGTCATTGTGTCAGCCCACCACCTTCATTCTGACTATGGACTCCTGGGGGCCTAACAAAATAGAGCCCGGTCTGTCCTAGTCCTCATAGTTCTCCGTGGCGGCTAGCCCCACGAAATCATTCTTGGGGGTCCCATGACACCGTGGGGCCAGTTGGTACCGTCCCTGGACAACATGGCCTCTTTTTCCTGCTTGAGATTTTGCTGAGAATTGTCTGGTTGCTGGGGGCACTCACTTTTCCAGTGGTCCTCCTGACGGCAGAAAGCTCACTGATGCCAGCCTAGTTTTGACCCAGGATGAGAGGCTCCTCCCCGCCGCTCCTCTTTCTGGCCTTGGCCCTTTCCCTGCCGGGCTTTCTCATGGGGGTGTCTTGACTGCTCTGCCAAGGCGGCAGCTAACAAGTCTGCCTGTTTTTGCATCTTTTGGTATTTCTTCTTCCGTGCTGCCTGGTCATGATTAACTAACACCTGGGTTGCTACTTTTAGCAACTGACTGATATTTATGCCCGTGAAACCTAGTTTCTGCAACTTGCACCGAATATCTCCCTGGGCCTGACCTACGAAAGCTGCATTAATCATCTGCTGGTTGGCTGGTGCTTCTGGATCAAAGGGAGTGTAGAGACCGAATGCCTCACATAATCTCTCATAAAATTAGCTCAGGCTCTCCTTGGGCCCTTAGAGCACTTCTGATGTTTTACCCATAATTATGGCCTTCCCCCCCACTCTTTCTTTATGCCATTTTAGAAGGACTTTTTGATATCGCTCAATCCTTGTAAGCCCTCCATCTATATTTAAGTCATTTGAGTCCCACTTGGAGTCCTCTCCAGGGAAGTGAGTCTGAGCGTAGGCCTGGGAGTCTAGTGTCCCAGCCAGGGCATTTTCTGCAAATCATTTTATGGCTGCCTGAATAATTTGGCTACACTCCTTTGTATTGAAGAAAGTCAAAAGAAATTGGCAGCAGTCCCTCCAGGTATGTTTGTGGGTCTGAATTATGGATTGCATTAAGTCAATCATAGCCTGGAGCTTCTCCATATAGAAGGGGGTACGATACTTCCAATTCAGGAGATCTGTAGTGGTAAAGGGCAGGTACATGTAAACACGCTGGCCTCCTTGGATCTGGCCTTCTTGAGCATAATAGAAGGGCCCCCTAGTTTCCCTCAGTGGCATCCATAGGGCTCCCCGGTGTGGCTGCAGGGAGGGGCTGCCTCTGCTGGCTCGATTCACTGGTCACTGTTCAGGAGGTGTAAGATTCCAGTCTTAACCCTGGAGGTCTGGGAGAGTCAGTCACACTTGGGGAGTTTGGCGGTGCTAGGGGTGTTGAGGCCTTGGGGCTGGGGGCAGACTCCAATGAGGTTTCTGCAGTTAGGGCTGCTGGAGGCACAGGTGGCAGTGATGGGTATAGTGGGACATATGGTGGGGGTTTCTTCAGGTTCTCCTGGCAGTATAGGCTTTTTAATCTCTGGATGGTATTTGGAGGAAGCCATGAGGTGAGCCATCATTTTTTTACAGCTCTCTTCAATACAGACTTTTAGCCAAGGAGGCTGGGACAGGACCAGGTCTCGCCAGCAGTCAATATAAGGAAATTGGTCAGGGTGGTCTGGATCCCCTGCAATGACCCTGAACACTAGGCCAACTATTTCCTTATTAAGGGAGCCCTCAGAGGGCCAGCCCATCCCAAATGATGGCCAATCAATTTCACAGAATGTCCAGAGCTTTTCAGGAGTTAATTTTACACTATAATTTCCGGAATATCCCTTTTGAAATTTCTCAATATACACTCTAGGGGAGTCAGTTTACTCTGCTTTCCATCCATTTCCTCCCCCTAGGAGACAACTTTCATACACAAGAAGGGGAAAACAAAAGAAAGAGGGGGACTAGTTTGGAGAGGATGCACACCCACTTTGTGTGTTTCCAGCCACTCTCCTCTCAGAGATATTTTAGCATTGGTGGGTTTAGTTTCGATCCCTGACCCGGATCAGACTCCCAAGGAAGCCCAATGCCGCCTTAAGCCATATGAGATCGCCACGGAACCGTGGATCAGGACTCAGCACTCACTTCAGCCCTTGGTTAGGTTGGACCGTTCCCATTGTCTGTCTCAGTCACACACATTCACACAATGACTCCAGCCCAGCGCCTTAGAGTTGCAGCTTTGTTCCTCTTCCCTTGTGGACTTACTAGTGCAACTCTGGGAAGTGATCAGGCTCCCCTTCTGCCTCTTAAGAGAAGGTTTACCAAAAACAAACCCGGGTTCTTACCAGTCAGATGGGCGGAGCTCCTTAAGTTGGTTCCTGGGCCTCAGGGGTTCTGTTAGCACACACAGGCCCTCACCTCGGCATGTTGGGATAGGCTAGTCCCCTATGGGTCAAGAGGTCTGTTGACACCAGGCGAGGTCGCTTCTCCTGGCACTCCGAGGCTTGTACCCTGGTAGCAAGGGAGGTGGAAATGCACCGTCTCCGAATCCCGGAGCAATGTTGCAGGATTCAAATACAGAGAGTCGTGACACTGAGGCTTTTCTTTCCAGGAAGCAACTTTTATTCGTGCCAGCACTGCTCAGTCGGGTTCATACCCAAAGGACTGAGTGGCTTACATCACATGGCATAGTTTTTTACACATTTTCTATTTCCTTGTCTCCCATATATGGTAACACACATAAACATGCAGTCTAATTGAGTTGTTTCAGTTTACAAGGTCATGGGAACTGTAGGCACCTGGGTGCACATCTTGGTGACCTTGAGGTCTTCTCTCCTCTTTTTCTCTCTCCTTAAAGAGGGGTCTCTACCACATCACTAGCAACCTTCATGAGCCAACACTTGGCGATCTTTAAAAGTTACAATATCTGGTGCCAGAAAGAAGGTGGAGCAAGAGGGACCCTAAGTCCACCTTGTCCCATATTAACAACTAGTTATCAGTATGTGCATGCTAATTGTTAAAAAGATATGTGCAGATATAATTAATACCCAACCATATAAATGATACAATAATAATAAAAAGTTGACTTAAGAATAGCTAGTTATCACTCATATCTGAGTCAATAAACTTGAAAGCAATCTGAAGATTGTCAGAATAGACTCCACAACTAAATGTAAAGAAGAAGCTATGTCAGAGAAGTTTGGAAGGGTATAAACTGTGGTCGGGAACTGCCCACAGGAAGAAGGGAGCTGTGGCCCTGGACAGGGAAAATCACCAGGGAGCCCACACAAGGAAATGAATCCCCATAACATCCGGCTTTGAAAACAAGAAGGGCTCAGTTCAATGAGTTTGTATAACCAACAGCGGTACTTGGAGCCTGTAGCTTTAAGAGTCGGCTAACAGCATTAAGCAAGTGATAGTGGGGTCCCTGCCCTTAAAGAGAGAACAACCCATAGAGAGGAAACATACAATAAAGACAGTTTGCACAATGCCTGGGGCAAATGGGAAGATCTGTTTATGAGGATTTCAGAGCCTGTTGGAAGACTTCTTCAGGAACAAGGAGCTGGCAGGCACTATTTTCCTTCCCCTGCCTCCCAACATATGCAAAGAGTCACCTGTGAAAAGGTGGCACTGCACAGACATTTGCTACCTAACCTGCTAGCAGTGTGCCTAGACCATGAGATCTCCCAAGGACTTGCCCACTCTAAGCCTTCTGACCTTGGCCCAGAGCGCAGCATCAATTTAAGCCTGAGCAGGCCTCTCAAGGCCGCCCCTGTACTGTGCCCCAGTATAGGCTGCTTCCCCTGTACTGTGCTCCAGTAGCCATCATACTTCAGGGGATCCAACCTAGGACTAATGGCCCAGCTCAAATTTTGCTAATACCATGTGGACCCCATACACTCACCTTGCACACAGATGCTGCACACCTCCAGCCTCCTTTGCACTCCACACTCAGTCACCACAAGCAGAGACAACCTGTGTTCTTGTCTGCTGCCCTGGGCCTTGCTCCTGGACACTGCTGCTAACACATGCCATGCCATGCCATGCCAACCAGCCACTGCCATGCTTTGGGGAGATCTGATATAGGACTAGCAGCTCAGTGCAAATTTTGCTAACATGCCCTGCCCAACCACAACAAGTCCCTAGTTGCCACCTCACTCTGCACCAAGCTTCTATACTCACAGACTCCATGTGCCAACCGTAGTCACTGTGTGCCCCTGGATACTATGGCAGCTTCCCTCCTTGCCTTCAGGCACTGAAGCTAATGCACACTACACCCCTGACCATGGCCATGCTTTCAGGGTTCCAGCTAGGACTAGCTTACTGCAAATTTTGCTAACACCTCTGCACTCCCCTGAAGTGTCAATTTCTGGTGAACAGGGGACACTACATTGCAGGGTACTACAGGGCTCTTTGGTTTTCAAGAGTAGAAGACATATCTGACTTTCCTAAAACACAGAAACAGGTACAGAGAGGTAGACAAAATGAGGAGACCAAGGAGTTTGTCTCAAATAAAAGAACACTAAATCACAGCAGAAGATCTAAGCCAAATAGTAAGTAGTATGCTTGGTAGAGAATTTTTTAAAAATAGTTTATTGTCAAATTGGTTTCCATATAACACCCAGTGCTTCTCCCCACAAGTTCCCCCAACATGACCATCACCACCCTACCTCCCTCCCTCTCCTCCTTCAGTCCATGGTTCCTTTTCAGTATTCAGTAGTCTCCCTTGATCTGTGTCCCTCACTCTCCCCTGCTATCTTTCCCCCTTCCTCTCCCCATGGTCCCCTGCCAGGTCTCTCCTGTTAGACCTATGAATG
>NC_043717.1:54615480-54617784 GCF_006229205.1 Suricata suricatta
TGGGTTCTCTATTCTATTCCATTGGTCCATGTGTCTTTTTGTGCCAGTACCATACTGTCTTGATGATGACAGCTTTGTAGCAGAGGCTAAAGTCTGGGATTGTGATGCCTCCCATTTTGGTTTTCTTCTTCAATATTACTTTGGTTATTCAGGGTTTTTGTGGTTCCATACGAATTTTAAGATAGTTTGTTCTAGCTTTGAGAAGAATGCTGGTGCAACTTTGATGGGGATTGCATTGAATGTGTAAATTGCCTTGAGTAATAATGACATTTTAACAATGTTTATTCTTCTGATACATGAGCACAGAATGTTTTTCCATTTCTTTGTGTCTTCTTCAATTTCCTTCATAAGTCTTCCATAGTTTTCAGCGTACAGGTCTTTTACATCTTTGGTTAGGTTTATTCCTAGGTATTTTATGGGTTTTCGTGCAATTGTGAATGGGATCTGTTTCTTGGTAGAAAATTTAAAGCAATGATCATAAAGATACTCACTGGACTTCAGAAAAGGGTGAAAGATGTTGATGAGATACTTGGCAAAGAGATTTTAAAAATAACATATCAGAGATGAAGAGCTTAATAAAAAATTAAAAATACAATAGATGGTACAAATAGTAGGCTACAGAAAGCAGAGGAACATATCTGATCTGGAGGTTAGAGTATTGAAAAGCAACCAAGCAGAGTAGGTGAGAGACAAATACTGCATAATGAGCATAGACTTAGAGAACTCGGTGACTCAGTCAAGCATTATAACATTTGCATTATAGGCTTCTCAGAAGGAGAAGAGGGAGAAAGGGGAGCAGAAAATATATTTGAAGAAATAATACCTGAAAACTTCTTTAATATGGGGAGAGGAAACAGGGATCAAGATTCAGGAAGCCCAACAAACCCAACCCAAAGGTGTGCACACCAAAGTACATAATAATTAAAATGGAAAAAAAATAGTGATACAAAAAACTTTTAAGGTTGCAAAAGAAAAGAAGACAGTTACATACAAAGGAAATGCCATAAGAAACACTGTAGGCCAGAAAGTAGTGGCATGATATATTCAAAATGCTGAAAGGCAAAAATCTGCAACCAAGAATACCCTATCCAGCAAGGCTATAATTCAGAATAGAAAGAGAGATAGTGTTTTTCAGATAAACAAAGTAAAGGGATCCATGACCATTAAACCAGCTCTATAAGAAATATTAAAGGAGACTCTGAGTGGAAAGGAAAGGCCATACTTGAGAGTATAAAAAGTACAAATCACAAAAGCAGTAAAAATAAATATTTCTGTAAAAATTAGTACAGGAATTCATATAATAAAAAAGATGTAAAATAACATACCTAATATCTCAAACATGGAGGGGAAAGCAGTAAAGAATGAGTTCATCATTAAGTGACCATCACCTTAATATAGATTGCTATATGCAGAAGATGGAATTTAAAAAATAAAGCATGAACATGGTGGGGAGGGAAGAGAGAGGCAAACCGTAAAATAAACAAACTGAGGGGAGGTGGGTGGAAGGTTGGGTTAAATGGATGATGATTATTAAGAGGAGAGCTTATTATGAGCACTGCATATTTTTTAATAGTTTATTGTCAAATTGGTTTCCATATAACACCCAATGCTTCTCCCCACAAGTGCCCCCCACCATGACCATCACCCTCACCCCCTCCCCTTCCCCTTTCAGTCCATGGTTCGTCTCCAGTATTCAGTAGTCTCCCTTGATCTGTGTCCCTCACTCTCCCCCACTCTCTTTCCCCCTTCCTCTCCCCATGGTCCCCTGCCAGGTCTCTCCTGTTAGACGTATGAATGCAAACATATGGTATCTATCCTTCTCTGCCTGACTTATTTCACTTAGCATGACACCCTCAAGGTCCATCCACTTTCCTACAAATGGCCAGATTTCATTCTTCCTCATTGCCATATAGTACTCCATTGTATATATATATACCACATCTTCTTGATCCATTCATCACTTACATATAACATGCAGTGCTCATTTGGCACTTTCTACAATAGCTAAATGAGTACTGCATGTTATATGTAAGTGATGAATCACTAAATTCTACTCCTGAAATTACTCTATATATTAACTAACTGGAATTTACATTAAAACTTGAAACAAACAAAAAAAACCTCTCAATGGTAACCGCAAATTAAGAAAAACAATAACAGATATGCAAAAACTAAAGAGTAAAAAACCCAGGTATAACATTAAAGAATAACAACAAACTATGAAAGAGAGTGGAAAGGATCAGAGGAAAAAAATAGCAAACAGCTACAAAATAAGTAATAAAATGGCAATAAATATATATTGGT
>NC_043717.1:54617884-54621042 GCF_006229205.1 Suricata suricatta
CATGAATCAATCAGCATTTTGCATTTTCTTTCATTATCTACTCAAAGTCATGCCTACTGCAACTCTACACATTTCATTAAATCCAATTATACAGCAAACACTCCCAAAATAAACTTAGATTGTATTGTAGTTTCACTTAACAGTATATAAAATGCTGTGTTGTGACAGGTATCAACTATCCGTTAGATACTGAATCAATTCTTCTTAAGCACTACTAACTTCTTGTTTTTCTTGAAGCTAGATCATTCTGAATGATTCCTGTTAGACCTATGAGTGCAAACATATGGTTTCTGTCCTTCTCTGCCTGGCTTACTTCGCTCAGCATGACACCCTCAAGGTCCATCCACTTTTCTACAAATGGCCATATGTCATTCCCTCTCATTGCCATGTAGTACTCCATCGTGTATATATACCACATCTTCTTGATCCATTCATCAGGTGATGAACATTTAGGCTTTTTCCATGTTTTGGCTATTGTTGACATTGTTTCTATAGTGACATATTTTGATTTATTTCTCTTTATTCTTTGCATTTTTTAGTGTTTTTTTTTGACTTGTGGTTACCATTAGTTTTGTATGTAATATCTACATATAGCAGTCTGTATTAAGTTGATGGTCATTTCCTCCCCATGTTTTAGGTATAGTTGTCACATTTTACATCATTTTATTTGGTGAGTTTCTCGACTGGCTTTTTACAGAAATATTTATTTATACTTCTTTTTTGTTTCTTACCTTCATACTGTCACTTTTGGTCTTTCCTTTCCACTCACTGAGTCCCCTTTAATATTTCCCCTAGAAGTGGATTAGTGGTCATGAACTCCTTTAATTTTGTTTGTCTGGAAAACTCTTTATCTGTCTTTCTATTCTGAATATTAGCTTTGATAGATAGAGTATTCTTAGGCGCAGAGTTTTCTTCTTAATCACTTTGAATGTATCATGATACTCCTTTCTGGCTTGCCAGGTTTCTGCTGAAAAATCCTCTGATAGCCTTATGGGGTTCCCTTGTATGTAACTGTCTTCTTTTCTCTTGCTGCTTTAAAATTCTTTTATTACTACATTTTGCTGTTTTACAGAAATGTTAATTTTTACTGCTTTTGTGTTTCCTATCTCTATACTGTCACTTTTGGTTTCTCCTGTCCACTAAAAGAGTCCCTTTTAATATTTCTTTCAGAGCTAGTTTAGTGGTCATGAACTCCTTTAGTTTCTGTTTGTCTGGAAAACTCTTTATCTCTCTTATATTCTCAGTGATAGCCTGAGATGTATAGAATATTCTTGACTGTAGATGTTTCCCATTCAGCATTTTGAATATATCATGCCACTCCCTTTTGATTTGCCAAGTTTCTGTTGACAAACCTCCAGCTACCCTTATGGGTTTTCCCTTGTAAGTAAGTGACTTCTTTGTCCTACTGCTCTTAGAATTTTTTCTTACTCACTATATTTTGCAAATTTAATAACAATATGTGTTGGTGTTGGCCTGCTTTTGTTGTTTTTGATGTGATTTGTCTGTGCTTTTAGCATCTGGATGTCTTTTTCTTTTCCCGGATTAGGGAAATTTTCAGCTATTACTTCCTCAAATAAAATTTCTGCCCTCTTTTCTCCCTTTCTGGACTCCTATAATACAAATGTTATTACATTTGATGGTGTCACTTTGTCTAAATCTATTCTTGTTTTGTATAATTTTTTTCTTTTTTGTTCAGCTTGATTACTTTCCATCATTTTTCTTCTAGGTTATTGATTTGTTCCTCTGCTTCTTAGCGTTTTGTTCATTCTACCAAGCATGTTTCTGATTTTGTTTTTGAACTCTTTTTCTCTGCTATGTTATTCCTTACCTTTATGTTAATGGTCTCATTCATGTGTTCCACTCTTGCTCAAGTCCAGCAACTATCTTTACGATTATTTCTTTAAATTCTCTATCAGGAATGTTACTTGTATCTATTTCACTTATATCTCTGGTCATGGCCTTGTCTTGTTCTTTCCTTTATTGTATCATTTTGACTAAGTCTCTGTTCCTGCTTCTCTGTGTTAGAAAAGTCATCTATGTCTCCTGCTCTATGTCTCTTCAAGAATAGATCCAGTAGTGCCTTGCAGTCCTTGCAGTGTAGTGTTCCCTGTTCCCCAGGGTCTGTCACTTCAAGGAATGTCTCTAATGTGTGCTGCATGTGCTCTGCTGTTGTGTCCTGGCCACTTTATCCTTCAGGCTATTCATCTGCAGAACCGAAAGCAGGCTCCAGGCTCTGAGCTAGCTGTCAGCACAGAGTCTGATGCGAGGCTCGAACCCATGAACTGTGAGATCATGACCTGAGCTGAAGCCCATGACCTGAGCTGAAGCTGGACACTTAACTGACCGAGCCACCCAGTCGCCCCTAATCTATTCTGGAGAATGTTTCATGTGCACTTGAAAAGAATGTGTATTCTGCTGTTTTGGGATGGAATGTTCTGAATATATCTGTTAAAACCATCTGGTTCAGTGTGTCATTCAAAGCAATGGTTTCCTTTTTGATGTTCTATTTAGAAGATCTGCCCATTGATGTAAATGGGTTGTTAAAGTAC
Organism: Suricata suricatta; assembly: GCF_006229205.1. Classification (NCBI taxonomy): domain Eukaryota; kingdom Metazoa; phylum Chordata; class Mammalia; order Carnivora; family Herpestidae; genus Suricata; species Suricata suricatta. The sequence continues at coordinate 54,620,434 of NC_043717.1, forward strand.
CCTACTATTATTGCATTATTATTGATTAGTTTCTTTATGTTTGTTATCTGTTTTATGTTTTTAGGTGCTCCTATGTTGCATGAATATATGTTTACAATTGTTATATCTCCTTGTCTGTCCCTTTATTTTTTTTTAAGTTTATTTACTTATTTATTTTGAGAGTGCATGCAAGTGAGTGGGGGAGGAGGGGAGAGACATGGATAAAGAGAATCCTAAGCAGGCTCCACGCTGTCAGCACAGAGCCCAATGTGGGGCTTGAACCCACAAACCATGAGATCATGCCCTGAACTGAAATCAAGAGTCAGACTATTAACTGAGTGAGCTACCCAGGCACCTCCTTTATTTTTATATAGAGTCATTTTTTTGGTCTGTTGTTACGTACAGTGTTTGTTTTAAAGTCTATTTCATCCTATATAAGTTACTCTGGCTTTCTTTTGAAATTCGTATTTATGGTAAATATTGCTCCATACACTGACATTTAATCTGACTGTATTTTTAGGTCAGAAATGAGTCTCTTGTTGGCAGTATATGGATAGCTTTTTGTAAAATTCACTCTGACACCCTATGTCTTTTGATTGGAGCATTTAATCCATTTACATACAACGTGAT
>NC_043717.1:54621142-54634485 GCF_006229205.1 Suricata suricatta
GGTGATTAACTAGTTGTTACTTAACCTTCTAATTTCTGTATAAGTCTAATTATGTGAAACAGAAGTTGGTGTTTTGATTTTTTACTTTGCTTTTCTGTTTGGAGTGTCATTGCAACTACTGTATTGTAAATGATGGAAAATAATTGCATATGTTAAAAAATATGAAACTTTATGAAGTAAAAAAAATAATAAAAGTTTTAAATTAAAAAAATAAATAAATTACTTTGCTTTGGGTTTTGAGCATTGCCAAAAAAATAAAAATTAAAAAAAATAAAAAATAAAAACCTTTTTCAAAAAAAAAACCCCAACAAACTATGAAAAAGAAAAAGACAAGAAAAGATAGAGAAAATCTTCAGAAAAAAACATAAAACCAGTAATAAAATGGCAATAAATACAAAAACACATATATAATTAATATACTGTATTATATATACATATTTATATATATACATATGTATATACATATACATATGTATATATATATAATTACTTTGAATGTAAATGCACTAAATGCTTAAATCAAAAGACATAGGGTGACTGGTAGATTAAAAACAAGACCCATCCATACGGTAACTACAAGAAATTCATTTTAGGCCCAAAGTCACCTGAAGATTGAAAGTCAGGGTATGGAGAAATATTTACCATAAAACCCACGTCAAAATAAAGACAGAATAGCAAAACTTGTATGAGAAAACCTAGATTTTAAAATGAATGCTGTAACAAGAAAAAAGGACACTATATAATAATAAAAGGGATATACAAGATCTAACAATTGTAAATATTTACACACCCAACATGAGAGCACCCAAATACACAAAATAGATAATAACAAACATAAAGGAACTATTTGATAATAATATGATAATAGTAGGGGACTTTAACATTCCACTTACATCAATGGAAAGATCTAAATAGAACATCAACAAGGAAACAGTTGCTTTGAATGACACTCTAGACCAGATGGTTTTAACAGATATATTCAGAACATTCCATCTTAAAACAGCAAAATACACATTCTTTTCAATGCACATGGAGCACTGTCCAGAATAGATCAAATTATAAGGCTTAAAAACCAGCCTCAACAAACTAAAAAGTATTGAAGTTATATCATGCATCTTTTCTGACCACAGTGCTATGAAACTAGAAGTCAATCACAAGAAAAAATCTGGAAATACCACAAATACATGGAGGTGAAATAACATGCTACTAAACAGTGAATGGGTCAACCAGGATCAAAGAGGAATTGAAAAAGTACATAAGAAATAAATGAAAATGAAAACACAATGGTCCAAAAACTTTGGGGTACAGAAAAAGTGGTTCTAAGAGGGAAGCTTATACCGATACAGGCCTATCTCAAGAGTGAGAAAAATCTCAAGTACACAATCTAACCCTACAGCGATAGGAAATAGAAAAAGAACAACAAACAAAACCTAAAACAAGCAAAAGGAAGTAAACAATAGAGATAAGAGCAGAAATAAATGATATTGAACCTAAAAACAAAATATAACAGGTCAATAAAACCAGGTGCTCATTCATCGAAAAAAATCAATAAAATTGATAAACTTCTATCCAGTCTCATCAAGAAAAAAGATAAAGGACTCCAATAAATAAAAGTACAAATGAGAGAAGAGAAATAACAACCAACACCACAGTAATACAGTTACAAAAGAATATTATGAGAAACTATATGTCAACAAATTGGACAACATAGAAGAAATGTATAAATTCCCAGAAACATATAAATGACCAAATTGAAATAAAAAGAAATAGCAAATTTGAATAGACCAATAACTAGAAATAAAATTGAATCAGTAATAAAAATTCTCCCTCTCCCTCCACCAAAAGTCCAGGGGCATATGACTTCACAGGTGAATTGTACCAAACATTTAAAGAGGAGTTAATAGCCATTATTCTCAAACTGCTCCAAAAAATAGAAAAGTAAGGAAAACTTCGAAATTCATTCTATGAAGTTAGCATTATTTGCATACCAAAATGCGATAAAGATACCACTAAAATAGAGAACTACAGTCCAATATCCTTGATGACAGAGATGCCAAACTCCTCAAGAAAATACTAACAAACTTAATTGAACAATACATAAAAAAAATATTCACCATGATCAAGTGGGATTTAACCTGGTTCCAAGGGTGTTTCAATATTAATTAATCAATGTGATACACCATATCAATAAGAGAAAAGATAAGAACCATATGATTATTTCAATAGATGCCAAAAAAGTATTTGACAAAGTACAACATCCATTCATGATAAAAACCCTCAACAAAATAGAGGGAGCATACCTCAACATAATAAAGGCTGTATATGAAAAACCCACAGCTAACATCATCTTCAATGGCGAAAAATTGAGAAGTTTTCCTCTAAGGTCAAGAACAGGGAAATGATGTCCATTCTTACACCACTTCTATTCAGCATCGTACAGGAAGCCTTAGTCACAGCAATCAGACAGCAAAAAGAAATAAAAGTCTTCCAAATCAGGAGTAAAGAAGCAAAACTTTCACTATTTGCAGATAGCATAATACTATATATAGAAAATCCAAAGGACTACACACAAAACTGCTAATATACGAATTCAGTATAGTCATAGGATATAAAATCAATTAACAGAAATCTGTTTTATTTCTATTCAACAATAATGAAGCAGCATAAAGGTAAAATAAGAAATAAATCCAACTTACAATTGCACCAAAAACTGTAAGATACCTAGGAATAAATTTAGCCAAATAGGCAAAAGATCTGTACTCTGCAAATTATAAAACAATGATGAAATAAATTGAAGATGACACAGAGAAATGGAAACACATCACATGCTGATGAATTGGATGAAAAAATATTGTTAAAATGGCTATACTATCTAAAGTAATCTTCACATTTAATGCAATCCACAACAAAATACTGACAGTATTTTTCACAGTACTAGAACAAGCAATTCTGAAATTTGTATGGAACTGCTGAGGACCCCAAATAGCCAAAGCACCTGGAAAAAGAAAAGCAGATCTGGAGGCATCACAATTCTGGACTCCAAGTTATATTACAAAGCTGTAGTGATGGAAACAATATGTTACTGGCACAAAAATAGACACAGTCACAGACCGAGTCACACATGCAAAAGCAAAGGGCTTTATTATTACGGGCTTATAAGCTTGGGCTCACAGACTTCACCAACACACTGGATCCACATGGAGAGAGCGCACTGAACATGGTGGGGTAGGGACTTTTTTAGAAAGGGGGCGTTACAGGAAATGGTGACACAGGCACAGCGATCCACTCCCTACCCCCTGTAAATACTGGCAGTAACTTTAACCATACTTTTAGTGGGAGCCAACTACAACATTTAGAGTATTGACCAATCACATAGTGGGCCCAGGACCTTCACGTAGGGTGTGACTAGGACCCTCACTTAGGGCATGACTAGTCTTAAGCAATAGGTGATTATCTTATAACCTCCATCTTTAGGCCTGCCCTTAGAAATGTTAAAGGTGTTAGCTGGCCTTTCCTGATTGGGTGTTACAAGGGTGGTCCCTTCTTCCTTGGGCAGAGTGTGCCCTTCTATTTTCTCATGGAGTCAGTTTCAGACCTGCGTCCTTACATGTATACACAATGTAATATTATTCAGTGATAAAAAGAATGAAATCTTGCCATGTACAATGACATGGATGGAATTAGAAAGTATAATGCTAAGCAAAGTAAGTTGGTCAGGGAATGACAAATGCCATATGATTTAACTCATATGTGTAATTTAAGAAACAAATTACCAAAGGGGAAAAAGGGAGACAGAGAGGCAAACCAAGAAACAGACTCTGAACTATAGAGAACAAACCGATGCTTGTCAGAGGGGATGGATGAAGGGGAGGGGAGTCAGGGGATGGATGAAACTGGCGATAGGGATTAAGGAGTAAACATGTTGTGATGAGCACTGGGTGATATATGGAATTGCTGAATCTGTATATTTTACAACTGAAACTAATATAGTACTATATGTTAACTCTAGTGGTATTAAAATGTAAAAAGTTAAAAATAATAAAATTAAATCACTTATATCTCTAAAAAATAAATAAAAGTTAGAGTAGCCTGGGTGGCTCAGTCAGTTAAGTGTACAACTTCAGCTCAGGTCGTGATATCATGGTCCGTGGGTTCAAGCCCCACGTTAGGCTCTGTGCTGACAACTCAGAGCCTGGAGCCTGCCTCGGAATCTGCCTCTCCCTCTCTCTCTGCCCCACCTCCACTCACACTTTCTCTCTCTCTCTCTCTTTCTCTCTCTCTCTCTCTCTCTCTCTCTCTCTCTCTCTCTCCTTAAAAGTAAATAAACATTTAAAAAAAAGTTAGAGTCACCAGGATTTGGAAGAAACAAAGTGTCCATCAACAGATGAATGAATAAGGAAATGTTAAATACATGCATAATATATCTGTTATGCAGTTATAAAAAGAATGAGATAATGCCATTTGAAACAAAATGCATAGATCTAGAAGTGAATTTTTAACTTAGGCTGAGAAGACAAACACCATGTGATTTCACTCACATGTGGATTTTTTAAAAAACAAAGGAATAACAAACAAAAATCAGAATCAAATCTACAAATATGGAGAGCAAACTGATGGTTGCCTGAGGGGAGGGGAATGAAGGATGTACAAAATGAATGAAGGGCAGTGGAAGATACTGAAGGCTTCCAGTTATGGAATAAATAACTCACAGGAATAAAAGGTATAGCATAGGGAATATAGCCAATGATACTGTAATGCGTTATTTGGTGACAGATTGTAGTCACACTTGTGAGCATAGCATTATATATAGAGAAGTTGAATCACTATGTCGCACACCTAAAATTAATGTAACATTGTGTGTCAACTATGTTGAAATAAAAATAAATTAATTAATTAACAAAGAATAAAAATTCTTGGTCTTCTTTGTAAAGACTAAATCAGTTTCATGGAGTAGTTAAAAAGCAGTTAAATATTTTTAAATTGAGAGGTGCCTGGGTGGCTCAGTCAGTTAAATGTCCAACTTGGGCTCAGCTCAGGATCTCATGGTTCTGGGTTTGAACTCCATGTCAGGCTCTGTGCTGACAGCTCAGAGCCTGGGGCTTCTTCATTTTCTGTGTCTCCATCTCTCTCTGCCCCTTCCCTACTCCTGCTCTGTCTCTATCTCTAAAAAATGAATACACATAAAAAATATTTTTAATCGAAAAACTCTACATAGTGCAAAATTGAAGAAGCTGTAGATGATTATTTGTAGGCGGCACTCTAATAATAATTACTATTGATCACTTATTATTAGAAGAATGTTATCTCACTAATCCTTATCAAAATGTATTTTGTATCTGTTTAAACTAAACTTCGGGTAATTTAAGATGCTTGCCTATGGTCACCAGGGATCTAAACCCCCTAGACTGACTGATAATAGTCACTGACCTTCACTAATTATGCTATATTCCTCTCAAATTTTAGCTAGAGACTTTCTACATGTGAGGGAAAGCCATCATGTGGGAAAATTGGTCCTAAAAGAAATAATGAGATAAAGAATGATCTCTAAAGAAAAATGTATCCTGACTGTATCAAAAGAGATTAGAACTTTAAATTATAATCATATGAAAAACTATTAAGGAGGAACTAAGATGGTGGAGAAGAAGGGAGCTCTGTAAACTTCGTCTGCCACATCTATTGAATTGAAAAGGACATTACTCTTATATGCACGAGTGAAAGGAGAGCATACAGACTCCAGAAAGAAGACAACGTCAAAGATGCCTGAGTGCGTGAGTGTGAACTGGGGAGATTGGAAAACGGGCCAGCCCCAGAGGGGCAAGGGAGGTGGGAGCCCCATCCCAAAACAGGGAAAGCGCACAGAGCCCCTGAGAAACAAAGGGAAGGTAAAGAGAAACTGAACACACTCATAGTACTGTCTCTAGAGAAGAGATAAAGAAGGTTTCATCCAGTATAGAGAGAAAAACTCTCACTCCATATATAACTACTAAGCAGCGTGAATCCTAGGTAGCACCAGAAAAAAACAACATCCAACCCTATGCAATTCCAGTGGGGAGTTGGAGGCAGCAGTGGTCGCAGTTGCGGGGACATGAACTTTGGCTGTAGCTGCAGGAGCTCACACCTCGTTTCCGACAGTGCATCTCGCTTCCAGCAGCAGCAAGGTGAATACTGAATCCTGAATCCTGGGTGCCACCGAGTAAAACAGCCCCCACCCCTACGCGATCCTGGCAGGGAGTTGGCGGTGGTGGCGGTGGCTGTGGGAGTGCACATTTAGCCTCCTGCAGCACACCTCACCACCTGTAGTAGAGGCGCAAGTCCCTGCTCATGCTAAGAGAAATTGCTCCCTCCCCCTATGAGATCCCCGCAAAGAAGCCAGCCACCAAAGGGAGTACATCTCATCTGTGGTAGCATAAAAGTGCATGAACTAGGATTTTGAAGTGAGGTGGGCCTGGAAAATACAGCTTGGCTCAGCCAATGCAGAAGGAGATCAGACTCATAAGAGTGGCTTGCAGTGCTTAGTTCCAGCGGAGCTTGAGGCACCGCCATTCTTCTCTCTGCAACCACCAAGGCAGGACCTCTGAGAGCAGCCCCCAAGATCTACCTACACCAAACCATGCCTATCCGCTAAGGGGAGCTGGTGCTTTTTTTTGTACTTATTTTTAATTATTATTACCTTTTAAAATCTTTTTTAAATCTTTAAAAGATTTACTTTTTATTTTCCTTTATCCTTTCTCCTTTTATTTTCTCTTGCCATTCAGATATATTCTTCCTTATCTCATCCTTATCTCTCCCCTCGACAGGTTATACACTTTTAGATTGTCCATTGTCTTTTGTTGTCTCTGCCCCCTCTACTTTTTTCTTCTCTTCTTTTCTTTTCTTCTCTTTCCTCTCCCTTCCTTTTCTTTTCATCCTTCCCCCTTTAAATTTGCTTGTTTGTTTGATATGTCTGTGTGTTTCCATGTTTTTGTTCCCTGTGTGGTTGTCTGTCTGTTTTCCCTTTCAGGGCTACCCCAAAAAACAAGCCAAAGTACACACGGTGGAGAGTCCCAAATATTGCTGAGTAGGGAAATAAAATAATCAAAGGTACAACAAAAGAAACTGAGAGACACCATTAAAAGAACATTTCCTGAATCGACAGGCCCTGGACAGTCAATAAGACTCCTTTAACAGAGCAAAAGTAGCAAGTGAACAGAGCAAAACGAGCTTTTAAAACTGACAGGAGACAGAAAATTAGACAAAATGACAAAACAAAAGAACTCTCCCCTAAAGAAACTCCAGGAAGAAGTCACAGCCACAGAAATGATCAAAAGAGATCTAAGCAACATAACTGAAAAAGAATTTAGAACAATTTAATAAAATTAATAGCTGGGATTGAAAAAAGCATCAGAGAAGCTACTGATACAATGAATACAGAATTTCAAAATAGGTGTGAGAGTTAAAATAGGCTATAAATGAGGTGCATAATAAAATGGAGGTGGCCACCTCACAGATTGCAATGTCAGAGAGAAAAATAATTAGAATACACAGTCATAGCAAAAGAGGAAGCCTAGAAAAAAAGAGAAATTGATCGAGGATCAGGAAAGGAGAATTCAAGACCTGAGTGATACAATCAAACGGAACAACATCCATATCATAGGAATTCCTGAAGAAGAAGAAAGAGAGAGCAAGGTACTGAGGGGTACTAGACCAAATTATAACTGAGAATTTCCTGAATCTCTTGAAAGAAATAGACAATCAAATTCAAGAGGCAGAGGGAACCCGCTTAAGAGGTCATTTGAATCAATCTTTGGCACGACATATCATAGTGAAACTGGAAAAATATAAACATAAAGAGAATTCTGAAAGCAGCTATGGATAAAAGGGCCCTAACATACAAAGGAAAACCTACCAGAGTGGTTACAGAACATCTAAGAAAACATGGCAGGCCAGAAAGGAATGGCAAGAATGTTTCAATTTGATGAACAGAAAAAATATGCAGCCAAGAATCCTTTATCCAGCAAGCCTGTCATTCAAAATAGGAGAGATAAACATGTTCCCAAATAAACAAAAGTTGAGAGAATTCATCACCACCAAACCAGCCCTACAAGAAATCCTAAGAGGGACTCTATGAAGGAAATGTTGCAAAGAATATAAGACACCAGAGATACCAGTACAAACAAGAATTCTACACAGAACACAATGAATCTAAACCCACATTATTTAATAATAACACTGAATGTAAATGGACTGAATGCTCCAACCAAACGACACAGGGTAGCAGAACAGATTAAAAAACAAAATCCATCTATTTCCTGTCTACAAGAGACTGGCCATAGACCTAAATACACCAGATTGAAAGTAGAGGGATGGAGAAATATCTATCATTCAACAGGAAGCCAAAAGAATGCGGGAGTAGCCATGCTTATATAAGACATTTGGACCATAAATTAAAGGCAGTAACAAAAGATGAAGAAGGACATTATATAATAATTACAGGGTATTTCCATCAGGAAGAGCTAACAATTATAAACATCTATGTGCCAAATTTAGGCACGCCCAAATACATAATACTGTTCATCACAAACAGAAACAGTCTTATTGATGTGCTAATTTCAGGGGACTAATACTCCACTGACAGCAATGGATGGATCAACCAGACAGAATATCACTAAAGAAACAATGGACATGAACGACACATTAGAACGGAAGGAATTGATAGATATATTTAGACTCTGCATCCGGAGTTTAGGAAATTCACCTTCTTCTCGAGTGCACATGGCACATTCTCCAAGAAAGATCACATACTGGGGCACAAAGCAGCCCTCCATAAATATAAATGAAATGAGACATTACCATACACACTTTCAGATCATAATGCTATGAAAGTTGAAATTAACAATAGTAAAAAGTCTGGAAATACTCCAAAAATGTGGAGGTTAAAAACCACCCTATTAAAGAATGATTGGGCTAAACAGGCAATTAGAGATGAAGTTCAAAATATATGGAAACCAATGAAAACGAAAATACAACAATCCAAAATGTCTAGGACGCAGCAAAGGCAGTCCTAAGAGGAAAGCATATTGCAATCCAGGCCTATTTCAACAAACTAGAAAAAGCGAAAATTCAAAATCTAACAGAGCACCAAATGGAATAAGAAGGGGAACGGCAAGAGTACCACAAACTCAGCAGAGGAAAAGAAATAATAAATAAACAATATAGAATAAAAAAAAACAATTGAGCAGATCAATGAAACCAAGAGTTGGTTCTTTGAAAAAATAAACAAAATTGATAAACCTCTATCCAGGCTCTTAGAAAGAAAAGAGAGAGCACCCAAATAGACAAAATCATGAAAGAAAATGGATCTTTTACAACTAATCCCTTAGAAATACAAGCAATCATTAGAGATTACTATGAAAAACTATATGCCCACAAACTGGACAACACAGAAGAAATGGACAAATTCCTAATCATATATGCACTACAAAAATTCAAAGAACAGGAGATAGAAAGCATGAGTAGACCAATAACCAGTGAAGAAATCAAATCCATTATCAAAAATCTCTCAATAAATAAGAGCCAAAGGCCAGATGGCTTCCCAGGGGAATTCTACCAGACATTTAAGGCAGAGCTAATATCCATTCTTCTCAAACTATTCCAAAAAATAGAAATAGAAAGAAAACTTCCAAACTCATTCTACGAAGGCAGCATCACCTTGATACCCAAACCAGAGACACAGCATAAAAAGAGAACTACAGACCAAAATCCTTAATGAATACAGATGGAAAAATAGTCAACAGAATACTAGCAAATCGAATGTTACAACATATAAAAAGAATTATCCATCGTGGTCAAGTGGGATTCATTCCTGTGTTAAAGGGCTGGTTCAATATTCACAAATCCATCAAAGTGATACATTACATTAAAAAAAGAAAAGATAAAAACCATATGATCTTGTAGATAAATGCAGGAAAAGCATTTGACAAAATACAACACCCATTTTTATATAAAAACCCTTGAGAAAATCAGACAGAATGAACTTACTTAAATATTATTAAAGCAATTTATAAAAAGCCCACATTGAATATCATTCCTAATGCAGAAAAACTGAGAGATTTCCCCCTGAGATCAGGAACACGATAGGGGTGTTCATCTCACCACTGTTGTTTAAGATAGTGCTGGAAGTCCTAGCATCAGAAATCAGACAACAAAAGGAAATAAAAATCATCAGAGTCAGCAAAGAAGAAGTCAAACTTTCACTTTTCGCAGATGACATGATACTCTACATGGAAAACCCGGCAGATTCCACCAGAAGCCTTCTAGAACTGATCCAGGAATTCAGTAATGTTGCAGGGTATAAAATCAGTGTACAGAAATCGGTTGCATTCATATTCACCAATAATGAAGCAATGGAAAGAGAAATCAAAAACCTGATCCCATTCACAATTGCATGAAAAACCATAAAATACCTAGAAATTAACCTAACCAAGGATGTAAAAGACCTATATGATGAAAACTATACAAATCTTATGAAGGAAATAGAAGAAGATATCAAGAAATGAAAAAACATTCCAGCCTCAAGGATCAGAAGAATAAACACTGTGAAAATGTCATTACTACCCAAAGCAACCTACACATTCAATGCAATCACCATCAAAATTGCACCAGCATTCTTTGCAGAGCTAGAACAAGCTATTCTCAAATTTGTATAAAACCACAAAATACCCCGAATAGCCAGAGTAATATTGAAGAAGAAAACCAAAACAGGAGGCATCACAATCCCAGACTTTAGCCTCTACTACAAAGCTGTCATCATCAAGACACTATGGTATTGGCACAAAAACAGACACATAGACCAATGGAATAGAATAGAGAACCCAGACCTGGGCCCACAAATGTACGGCCAATTAATTTTTGACAAAGCAGGAAAGAGTATCCAATGTAAAAAAGACAGCCTCTATAGCAGGTCGTTTTGGGAGAACTGGAGAGGAACATGTGGAAGAATGAAACTAGACCACTTTCTTACACCATTCACAAAAATAAACTCAAAATGGATGACGGACCTGAATGTGAGACAGGAAACCATCAAAACCCTCAAGGAGAAAGTAGGAAACAGCCTCCTTGACTTCAATCGCAGCAATTTCCTACTCGACATCTCCCCAAAGACAAGCGAAATGAAAGCAAAATGAACTATTGGAACCTCATCAAGATAAAGAGCTTCTGCACTGCAAAGGAAACAATCAAGAAAACTAATAGGCAACCGACAGAATGGGAAAAGATAGTTGCAAATGACATATCAAATAAAGGGCTAGTATCCAAAATCTACAAGGACTTCACCAAACTCCATACCCGAAAAATGAATAATCCAGTGAAGAAATGGGCAGAAGACATGAACAGACACTTCTCCAAAGAGGACATCCAGATGGTCAACAGGTACATGAAAAGATGCTCAGCATCACTCATAGTCAGGGAAATACAAATCAAACCCACACTAAGATACCACCTCATGGCAGTCAGAGTGGCTAAAATGAACAAATCAAGAGACTATGGATAATGGCGAGGATGTGGAGAAACACGCACCCTCCTACACTGTTGGTGGGAATGTAAACTGGTGCAGCCGCTCTGGAAAACAGTATGGAGGTTCTGCAAAAACTATCAGTAAAACTCCCCTATGACCCATTAGTAGCACTGCTAGGGATTTATCCAAGGAATACAGAAGTGGTGACACATAGGGACACATGTATCACAATATTCATAGCAACACTGTCAACAATAGCCAAATCATGGAAAGAGCCTAAATGTCCATCACCTGATGAATGGATCAAGAAGATGTGGTATATATATATCCACAATGGAGTATTACATGGCAATGAGAAAGAATGAAATCTGGCCCTTTGTAGCAAAGTGGATGGACATGGAGGGTGTCATGCTAAGCGAAATAATTCAGGCGGAGAAGGACAGATACCATATGTTTGCCCTCATAGGTCTAACAGGAGAAACCTAATGGAGGACCATGGGGATGGGAAGGGGGAAAGAGAACTGAGGAGAGAGAGAGGGACACAAAACCTGAGAGACTATTGAATACTGAAAACAAACCAAGCATTGAAGGGGGAGCGGGAGGTGGAAGGGAGGAGGTGGTAATGGAGGAGGGCACTTGTGGGGAAGAGCACTGGATGTTATATGGAAACCAATTTGGCAATAAGCTTTTTTTTTAAAAAATGAACAACTATTGATTAAATAAATAGAGACCAGTAGTTTGTTATTTTCACAGGACGTTTACTAAAGATAATTAGTGTCTGATTTTATGCTCATTTTTCCAATGCAGGGTACTATTTGTACTTTTTATTTTTACTGAGAATTGTTAATACTTTTCCAGAAATAACCCACCCTCCTTAACTGTCATTTAAAATTTTTTAATGTTTATTCATTTTTTGGTAGGGAGAGAGACAGAGCGCAGGAGCAGGGGAAGAGCAGAGAGAGAAGGAGACACAGAATCCAAAGCAGGCTCCAGGCTCTGAACTGTAATCACAGAGCCTGAGGCAGGGCTCGAAACCAGGAACAGAGATCAAGACCTAAGCCATGGTAGGACGCTTAACCAACTGAGCCACCCAAACGTCCTCCTTTACTGTAATTTTAAAAGAGTTCTTGCTGCTCATAGAACTGTCCCTGGGAAAGAGAAAAACCTTGGCCCGGAATGAGAGGGATCCTGTCATCCCATCTCTAACCACAGGGAGTTCAGAGAGAGAGAGATCCTATCTCTACATGCAGTGCTTTCTTTGGACCAGGAGGAACTGCTCCCATAAGGCCACCTTGGCTATGCTCTTGGCACAGGGAGACTGGACCCAAAAGAGTGATTTGCAACACTTGGTTGGAGAAGGGACTGGGACACCACCATTTCCCCTCCCACACAACCACCAAAGCAGGGCCTCAGGGAGTGGCCCTAGGGACCCACAGTGGAGGAGAGACCTGCCTACACCAAAACACGCCCATCTGCTCTGGAGAGCTGCTTTTTCCTTTTTCTTTTTCTTTCTTTCTTTCTTTTTCTTTCGTTCTCTCTCTCTCTCTCTCTCTCTCTCTCTCTCTCTCTCTCTCTCTCTCTCTCTCTCTCTCTCTCTTTCTCTCTCTCTCTCTCTCTTTCTTTCTTTCCTTTAAGCCAGAGCCCAGGGCAAAGACCAACATTGATGCATTGCTGTGATTAACTCTAAATCAATTTTTGGTATTCAGATATATTTTCCCTTATCTCATTCTTATCTCTCCCCTCCACTGGACTGGGCACTCTGGTTATTGGTTTGCTTAAACAGTCACATTCAATCCATTCTCTTGATGCATATTCTACATCTCTATCATTACCTTTCTTTCTCTCTCTCTCT
>NC_043717.1:54634585-54636518 GCF_006229205.1 Suricata suricatta
TCTCTCTCTCTCTCTCTCTCTCTCTCTCTCTCTCTCTCTCTCTCTCTCTCTCTCTCTCTCTCTCTCTCTCTCTCCCCCAATGAGTCTGGCTAGAGATTTGTCACTTTTTCTGAGCTTTTCATAGAATAAGCTTCCAGTTTCATTGATCTGTTCTATTGTTGTTGTTGTTGTTTTTACTTTCTATATCATTGATTACTTCCCTAATCTTTATGATTTCTGTACTTCTTCTCGTTTTGGGTTTTGTTTCTTATTATTTTTCTAGGTCCTTTACGTGTAAGGTTAAGTTGTTTATTTGAGCTTTTTCTTGCCTCTTGAAGTAGACCTGTATTGCTATAAACTTCCATCTTAGAATCACTTTTGGTACATCCCAAGGATTTTTGCCAATTGTGTTTTCATTTTGTTTCTGTGTACTTTTTGATTTCTTTGTTGACCCATTTATTTTGTTGTAGCGTGTTATTGAACTTCCATTATTTGTGGTCTTTCCAGATTTTTTTTTGTGTATGATTTCTAGTTTCACAGTGTTGTGATCATAAAAGACCTATGGTATGTCTTTGATCTTTTTTAATTTATTGAGGCTGATTTTGTGTCCTAATATGTGCTCTATTGTGGAGAATGTTCCATCTGCTTTTGAAAAGAATGTCTATTCTGTTGTTTTATGATGGAATGTTCTGAAATTGTTAAGTCCACCTGGTCCAGTGTGTCATTCAAAGCCACTGTCTCCTTGTTCATTTCCTATTTGGATGATTTGTCCATTGATGTAAGTGAGGTGTTGAGTACCTTACCACTGTTGAATTAGTATCAATTAGTATCTTTATGTTTGTTATTAACTGTTTTGTGTATTCGGGTTCTCCCACTGAGTGCATAAATATTTACAATTGTTATGTGTTCATGTTGGGTTGCCTCCTTTATTATTACATAGTTTCCTTATTTATCTCTTGTTACAGTATTTTTTAATGTCTATTTTATCAGATATAAGTATTGCTATCCTGGCTTTCTTTTCACATTTACTTGCATGATAAATGTTTCTCCATCCCCTCAATTTCCACTTGCATGTGGATTTAGGTCTGAAATAAGTCTCTAAGAAATGCCTGCTGGCTCAGTCAGTAAAGCATGTGAATCTTGATCTTGGGGTTGTGAGTTTTTGCTCCATGTTGGACATAAAGATTAATTGAAATGAGTCTCTTTTATGCAGCATATAGCTGAGTCTTGTGTTTTACCTCGCTGTTACCATATGTCTTTTTTGGCGGGGGGAGAGACAGAGAGACACAGCATGAGCAGGGGAGGGTCAGAGAGAGAGGGAGACACAGAATCCGAAGAAGGCAGGCTCTGAGCTAGCTGTCAGCACAGAGCCTGAGACGGGGCTTGAACCCATGAACCATGAGATCATGACCTGAGCAGAAGCCAGAAGCCGGACACTTAACCAACTGAGCCACCAAGGCGCCGCAACCATATGTCTTTTGATTGCAGCATTTAGTACATTTATTTCATGGTAGTTATTGACAAATATGTATTTATTGCCATTTTGTTACCTGTTTTGTGGTTTCCTTTCTTCTCTTGCCTTCTTTCATGGTTCTTGGGCTTTATTTATATACTTGGATTCTTTCATATTTATCATTTGCATATCTATTGCTGGTTTTTGATTTGTGGTTACCATTGGGATTGTGCATAATATCTTCTGCATATAGGAGGCTATAGTCACTTGGTCACTTAAGTTTGAACATATTCTTTTTTTTCCCTTTTTTAAATAGTTTGTTGTCAAATTGGTTTCCATATAACACCCAGTGCTCTTCCCCACAAGTGCCCTCTTCCATTGCCTCCACCTACTTTCCCCTTCCACCTCCGCCTTCAACCCTCAGCTCGTTTTCGGTATTCAATAGTCTCTCAGGTTTTGGGTCCCTCTCTCTCCCCAACTTTCTTTCCCTCTTCCCCACCC
>NC_043717.1:54636618-54647678 GCF_006229205.1 Suricata suricatta
CAGGCTCTGAGCTGTCAGCACAAAGCCCGACGCAGAGCTTGAACCCCCAAACGTGAGATCGTGACCTGAGCCAAAGTCGGACACTCAACCGACTGAGCCACCCAGGCGCCCCTCTCAGTGTGGTTTTGATTTGTATTTTCCTGATGATGAGTGATGTTGAGCATCCCTTCATGTGCCTGTAGGCCATCTCGATGTCCTCTTTGGAGAAGTTTCTGTTTATGTCTTCTGCCCATTTCTTCACTGGATTATTTGTTGTTCAGATGTGGAATTTGGTGAGTTCCTTATAGATTTTGGATACTAGCCCTTTATCTGATATGTCATTTGCAATTATCTTTTCCCATTCTGTCAGTTGCCTATTAGTTTTCTTGACTGTTTCCTTTGCAGTGCAGAAACTCTTTATCTTGATGAGGTCCCAAGAGTTCAGTTTTGCTTTCATTGCCCTTACCTTTGGGGATGTGTTGAGTAGGAAATTGCTGCAGTTGAGGTCAAGGAGGTTGTTTCCTACTTTCTCCTTGAGGGTTTTGATGGTTTCCTGTCTCACATTCAGGTCTTGCAGCCATTTTGAGTTTATTTTTGTGGATGGTGTTAGAAAGCGGTCTAGTATCATTCTATTGCTTGTTGCTGTCCAGTTCTCCCAGCACCAGCTGCTAAAGAGGCAGTCTTTGTACCATTGGATACTCTTTCCTGCTTTGTCAAAAATTAATTGGCCATATATTTGTGGTGAACATAATCTTTACTCCTCTCATCCCCACATGTTAGGTATATGGTGTCATATTTTACAACCTTTTATTTTTTAATCTCGACTTATTTTTACAGATATACTTATTTGTATTGCTTTCGTGTTTCCTAATTTTTATACTCTCAATTATGGTATTTCCTTTTTACTCATAAAATCCCCTTTAATATTTCTTTTAGGGCTGGTTTAGTGGTCATGGGCTTCTTTAGTATTTTTTGTTTGTTTATTTGAAAAATTCTTATCTCTTCTATTCTGAATAATAGACTTACTGGATAAGGTATTCTTGGCTGCAGAGTTTTGCCTTTCAGCACTTTAAATATATCTTGCTACTCCTTTCGGGCTGCAACATTTCTGCTGAAAAATCTGATGATTGCCTTATGGAGTTTCCCTTATATGTAACAGTCTTTTTTATTGCTGCTTTAAAAGAGTTTTCTTTATTAGTACTTTTTGCCCTTATAATTACTATTCGTCTTGGTGTAGACCTCCTTGAGTTGATTTTGTTGGGATATCTCTGTGACTCTGAGCTCTGGATATCTGTTTCCTTCCCTAGATTAGGACAGTTTTCAGCCATTATTTTTTAAAATAAATTTTCTGCCCCTTTTCCCTCTCTTCTTCTTCTTCTAAGATCCATATAATGTGAATATTATTACACTTGATGGAGTCACTGAGTTCCTTAAGTTTATTCTTATTTTGCATAATTCTTTTCTCTCATTTGCTCAGTTTTATTACTTGCCATTACTCTGTCTTCCAGCTCATTAATTCATTCCTCTGCTTCCTCTAGCCTGCTATTTATTCCATCAAGTGTATTTTTAATTTCATTTATTGTGTTCTTCATCTCTCATTGGTTCTTTTTTTTTTTAATCTCTGTTAAGGGTCTTATTGATGTCCTCCACAAGTCAAGAAGACATTTGGTCTTCTGAAATCCAGTGAGTATCCTTATGATCATCCCTTTAAATTCTATATCAGGCTATTACTTACATACATTTCACTTAGGTCTCTTGCTGTGGTTTTTGTCCTGTTCTTTCATTTGGGACATATTCCTCTGTCTCCTCATTTTGTCTAATTCTCTGTGTCTGTTTCTCTGTGTTAGGAAATCCAGCTATGTCTCTTGTTCTTGAAGGTAACGGCTTTATGAAGAATAGGTCCTGTAGTGCCCAACGGTGCAGGGTTTCCTGTTCCCCAGGGCCTGGTACTTTATAGAATGTCTCTTATGTGAGTAGCATGTGCACCGCTGTTGTTTCCTGGCCAATTTTTCCTACAGCCCAGTCATCTGCAGAAGCTCTATTTGCCTGTTTGTAGGCAGTGTTTGGTCCCCAACTGGGTGTGGCACATTTTAACAAGGTCTGTGATGGCTTGCCTGCACAATGACCTGCTTGCACTGTCTCTGAAACTGAAGCCCTTGGCGAGAAGCAGCAGTGTTGGTGGAATTTGTGCTGATTTTCTACAGAAAGGGACCGGTAGCACCAAGACTGAGGCAAGGGTAACTGGAGCAGACAGATCCACTGAAACCAATGGGGGCAGAGCTTTGTGTAAGCAAGTTAGGTACCAAGTGTTGGTATTGCACTAATTCCTGCAAGTGGCCTTGTGTTTATGTTGGGGAATAGGGGAAGGAGATGGTGCCTGTCACATCCTTTGTTTCTGGAGGGGTCTCTGCCTCTCCAGGCCATACTCTGAGATTAGTAAGCAATTCGCCCTACCTTGTGCTCCAGGCCTTTTTTTGACTGCTGTATTCATGCTGTATCTGCATGGGCTATTTGGCATGCTGTCTTCTTAAGGGCAGGCACTCAACTCCTCAACTCCCTAATGCCCTCTTGACTCTCCTAAAGCCAAGCCCAAAGATTTTTCAAAGTCCAGGCTTTATTTTTTTTTAATTTTTCTTAAATATTACCAAGTTGGTTTCCATATAACATCCAGCGTTCTTCCCCACAAGTGCCCCTCCCCATGAAGGTCACATGCCTGCCCTTTCCCCCTCCCTCATTAGCCTTCAGTTTGTTTTCAGTATTCAAGAGTCTCTCATGATTTGCCTCACTCCCTCTCCCTAACTCTTTCCTAACCCCTTTTCCACTTCCCATGATCCCCTGCTAGATTTCTCCTGTTAGACCTATGAATGAAAACATGTGGTATCTGTCCTTCTCTGCCTGACTGATTTCATTTAGCATGACACCCTCAAGGTCCATCCACGTAGCTATGAATAGTCATATTTCATTCTTTCTCATTTCCATGTAGTATTCCATTGTATACATACACATCTTCTAGATGCATTCATCAGTCGATGGACATTTAGGCTCTTCCAAGATTTGCCCATTGTTGAAAGTGCTGCTATAAATATTGTGGTATATGTGCCCCTATGCATCATCACTTCTGTATCACTTGGGTAGATCCCCAACAGTGCTATTGCTGGGCCATGGGGGAGTTTTATTGGTAGTTTTTTGAGGAACTTCCACACTGTTTTCCAGAGCAGCTGCACCAGTTTGCATTCCCCCCAAACGGGTAGGAGGGTACTCGTTTCTCCACACCCTCGCAGCATCTATAGTCTCCTGATTTATTCATTTTAGCTACTCTGACTGACATGAGGTGGTATCTCAGTGTGGTTTTGATTTGTATTTCCCTGATGATGAGTGATGCCGAGCATCTCTTCATGGATCTGTTGACCGTCTATATACCCCTCTTTGGAGAAGTGTCTATTCATGCCTTCTGCCCATTTCTTCACTGGATTATTTGATTTTCAGGTGTGGAGTTTGGTGAGTTCCTTGTAGATTTTGGATACTAGCGCTTTATCCGATATGTCATTTGCAATTATCTTTTCCCATCCCATCGGTTGCCTATTAGTTCTTGATTGTTTCCTTTGCAGGGCAGAAGCTTTTTACCTTGATAAGATCCCAATAGTTCATTTTTGCTCTTGATTCTCTTGCCTTTGGGGATATGTCAAGTAGGAAATTGCTGCGACTGAGATCAAGGAAGCTAATCCTTGCTTTCTCCTCTAGGGTTTTGATAGTTTCCTGTCTCACATTCAGGTCCTTTAGCCATTTTCAGTTAAGTTTTGTGGATGGTGTAAAAAACTAATCTAGTTTCATTCTTCTGCATGTTGCTGTCCAGCTTTCTCAGCACCACCTGTTAAGGAGGATGTCTTTTTTCTATTGGTTACTCTATTCTGTTTTGTCAAAGATTAATTGGCTATGCACTTGTGGGTCCAGCTCTGGGTTCTCTATTCTATTCCATTGGTCTATGTGTCTGTTTTTGTGCAAATAACATACAATCTTGATGATGACCACCCTATATAGTAGAGACTAAAGTCTGGGATTGTGATTTCTCCCGTTATGATTTTCTTTTTCAATATTATTTTGGCGATTTGGGTTTTTTATGGTTCCATACGAATTTTAGGGTAGTATGTTCTACTTCTGAGAAGAATGCTGGTGCAATTTTGATTGGGATTGCATTCAATGTGTAGATTGCTTTGGGTAGTAATGACATTTTCACAATGTTTATTCTTCCGATCCATGAGCACAGAATGTTTTTCTATTTCCTGGTGTCTTCTTCAACTTCTTTCATAAGCTTTATATAGTTTTCATTGTACAGCATTTTTACATCTTTGGTTAGGTTAATTCCTAAGTATTTTATGATTTTTCGTGCAATTGTGAATGGGATCCATTTCTTGATTTCTCTTTCTGTTGTTTCATTATTGGTGTATGAAAATGCAACCGGCTTCTGTACATTGATTTTGTACCCTACAACTTTACTGAATTCATTGATCAGTTCTAAAAGGCTTCTGGTGAAGTCGATCAGGTTTTCCATGTACAGTATCATGTCTTCTGGGAAAAATGAAAGTTTGACTTCTTCTTTGCCGATTCTGATGATTTTTATTTCCTTTTGTTGTCTGATTCCTGATGCTAGGACAACCAGCACTCTGTTAAACAACAGTGGTGAGAGTGGACATCCCTGTCATGTTCCTGATCTCAGGGGGAAAGCTCTCAGTTTTCCCCCATTCAGGACAATATTAGCTGTGGGCTGTCCATAAATTGCTTTAATAATGTTTAACTAAGTTCTTTCTATTCCGACTTTCTCAAGGGTTTTTATTAAGAAGGGATGTTGTATTTTGTCTAATGCCTGCTCTGTATCTATTGACAGGATCATATGGTTTTTATCTTTTCTTTTGTTAATGTGATGTATCAAAGTGATGGATTTGCGAATATTGAACCAGCCCTGTAACCCAGGAATGAATCCCACTTGAACATGATGGATAATTCTTTTTATGAGCTGTTGAATTCGATTTGCTAGGATCCTGTTGAGTATTTTTGCATCTGTGTTCATTAAGGATATTTGTCTGTAGTTCTCTTTTTTCTGTTGGGTCTCTGTATGGTTTGGGAATCAAAGTGATACTTGCTTCATAGAATGAGTCTGGAAGTCTTTCTTCTATTTCTATTTTTTGGGATAACTTTTTTCTCCTGTTTTATCTTTTCTATTTTCCTTTTTCTTTTCTTCCTTTCCACCCTGGAGTCTGAGAAAGACCAACATTTATGTGCTGTTGTGATTAGATCAAATCTTACCATCCAGATATATTTTCCCTTATCTCATCCTTATCTCTCACCTCAAGAGGTCTTATGCTTAGACTGTCCTTTACCTTTGACTGTTTCTGTCCCCCCCACCTTCTTATTTTTCTTTCCTGTCCTTTTTTATTCTTTTCCCTTTTGGTTTGCTTGTTTATTGATCTGTCTGTGCTTTTGTTCCCTGTGTGTTTGTCTGTCTGTTTTCCTTCTCAGGGCTACCTCAGGAAACAAGCCAAAGCACACACGGTAGAGAGTCCCAAATATCACTGAGTAGGGGAAAATTAATCAGAGGTATAACAAGAGAAGCCAAGAGACATCATTAAAAGAACATCTCTTGAAACGATAGGCCCTGGACAGTCAAAGAGCCTCTTTTAATAGAGCCATACTAACTGGTGCACAGTGCAGAATGAGCTTTTAAAACTGACAAAAGACAGAAAGCTAGCCAAAATGACAAAAAGAAAGTATTCTCCTCTAGAGAGATTCTGGGAAGAAATCATAGCTACAGAACTGCTCAAAACAGACAGAAGCAACATAACTGAAGAGGAATTTAGAACAATTGTCATAAAATTAATCGCTGGGTTTGAGAAAAGCATAGAAGCCATCAGAGAATATATTGACACAAAGACTAGGGATCTTCAAAATAGCTGTGACGAGTTAAAAAAAAAAGGCTATAAATGAGGTGCATAATAAAATGGAGGCTTGCACTGCACAGAATGAAGAAGCAGAGAGGAGAATAGGTGAATTAGAAGTCACAGTTATAGCAAAAGAGGAAGCTGAGAAAAAGAGAGAGAAATTGATACAGGAGCGGGGAGAATTTGAGATGTGAGTAATATGATCAAATAGAACAATAACCCTATCATAGGAGTTCCTGAAGAGGAAGAAAGAGAAAAGGGTCCTGAAAGGGTGTTTGATCAAATTATAGAGGAAAATTTCTCTAATCTGGGGAAAGAGAAAGACAGTGAATATTTTTTTAAATTTTTTTAAAATTTATTTTCAAGAGACAGAGAGAGACAGTGCGAGCAGGGGAGGGTCAAAGAGAAAGGGAGATACAGAATCTGAACCAGTCTCCAGGCTCTGCAGTAGCTGTCAGCACAGAGCCCGATGTGTGGCTTGAACCCACAAACCATGAAATTATTACCTAGCTGAAACCAGCCGCTTAATCAACTGAGCCTCCCAGGTGCCCCAAGACATTGAAATTTAAGAGGCACATTGAACTCCCTAAGACGTAACTTGAACTGACCTTTGGCACAACATATCATAGTGAAACTGGCAAAATATAAAGATAAGGAAAGAATTCTGAAAGCAGCTAGGAATTAAAGGGCCCTAATATACAAAGGGAAACCTATTAGAGTGGTTACAGACCTATCTACTGGAACTTGGCAGGTCAGAAAGGGATGGCAGGAGATCTTAAATGTGATGAACAGTAAAAACATGCAGCAAGAATCCTTTATCCAGCGAGCCTGTGATTCAAAATAGAAGGAGAGATAAAGGTTTTTTAAATTAAAAAAAATTGAGCGAATTCATCACCACCAAACCAGCCCTACAAGAAATCCTAAGAGGGACCCTAGGAGATAAATGTAGCAAGAAATATAAAGTACCAGAGACACCACTTATAATCATGAATTCTACAGAGAACACAATGAATCCAAACCCAAAATTTTCAATGATGACACTGAATGTAAATTGACAGAATGCTTGATTCAAACCACAGAAGGTAGCAGAATGGATAAAAAAAAAATCCATCTATAACCTGTCTATAAGAGACTCACCTTAGACCTGAAGACACCTTCAGATTGAAAGTAAGAGGATGAAAAAATATCTATTATGTGACTGGACGTCAAAGGAAAGCTGGAGTACCCATACTTATATCTGACAAACTGGACTTTAAAGTAAAGGCGAAAACAAAAGATGAAGAAGGACATTATATAATAATTACAAGGTCTCTCCATCAGGAAGAGATCACGATTACAAACATCTAAGCGCAAAATTCGGGAGTGCCCAAATACAGAAAACAATTAATCACAGACAGAAACAATCTTATTGATAAGAATGTGCTAATTGCAGGGGACTTTAATACTCCACTTATAACAACGGATAAGTCAACCAGACAGAAATCACTAAAGAAACAACTGACCTGAACGACACATTGGAACATATGGAATTGATAGATATATTTAGAACTCTGCATCCTGAAGTTAGGAAATTCACCTCCTTTTCGAGTGCACATGGCACATTCTCCAAGATAGACCACATACTGGGACATAAAGCAGCCCTCCGTAAGTATAAACAAATAGAGATCATACCATGCACACTTTCAGATCATAATGCTATGAAACTTGAAATTAACCACAGGAAAAAGTGGAAAACCTCCAAAAATGTGGAGGTTAGAAACCACCCTACCGAAGAATGATTGGGTTAATAAGGCAATTAGAGAAGAAATTAAAAAATATATGGAAACAAATGAAAAAGAAAATACAATACTCCAAACTGTCTGGGACGCAGCAAAGGCAGTCCTAAGAGGAAAGTGTATTGCAATCCAGGCCTATTTCAACAAAATAGAAAAAGCACAAATTCAAAATCTAACAGAGCATCTAATGGAATTAGAAGGGGAGCAGCAAGAGCACCACAAACCCAGCAGAAGAAAAAAATAATAATAATGATTAGGGCAGAAATAAAAATATAGAAGAAAAAAAACAGTTGAGCAGATCAATGAAACCAAGAGTTGATTCTTTGAAAAAAATAAACAGAATTGATAAACCTCTACCCGGGCTCCTTAAAACGAAAAGAGAGAGCACACAAATAGACAAAATCGCGAATGAAAATGGATCTATTACAACCAATCCCTTAGAAATACAAGCAATCATTAGAGATTACTATGAAAAACTATATGCCAACAAACTGGACATCCTAGAAGAAATGGACAAATTCCTAAACATACATGCACTACCAAAATTCAAAGGAGAAGAGAGAGAAAGTATGAATAGACTGATAAACAGTGAAGAAATAGAATCCATTATCAAAAATCTCCCAGTGAATAAGAGCCCACGGCCAGATGGCTTCCCAGGGGAATTCTACCAAACATTTAAAGCAGAGCTAATACCCAGACAATGGAAGGAAATGAAATGCATCAGAATCGACAAAGAAGAAGTCATACTTTCACTTTTCACAGATGACATGATACTCTACATGGAAAACCTGACAGACTCCACCAGGAGCCATCTAGAACTGATCCATGAATTCAGCAAAGTTGCAAGGTACAAAATCAATGTAGCATTTTTATACACCAAAAATGAAGCAACAATAAGGTAAATCAAGAAACGGATCCCATTCACAATTGCACAAAAAAACATAAAATACCTAAAATTAAACCGAACCAAAGATGTAAAATTCCTGTATGCTAGAAACCTATAGAGAGCATATGAAAGAAATTGAAGAAGACACAAAGAAATGGAAAAACATTCCAGGCTTATAGATCAGAAGAATAAACATTGTGAAAATGTCATTACTACCCATAGCAACCTACACATTCAATGCAATTCCCATCAAAATTGCACCAGCTTTTTTCTCAAAGCTACAGCAAGCTATCCTAAAATTTGTATGGAACCACAAAAGACCCTGAATAGCCAAAGTAATATTGAAGAAGAAATCCAAACGGGAGGCATCACAATCCCAGACTTTAGCCTCTACGACAAAGCTGTCATCATCAAGACACTATGGTATTGGCACAAAAACAGACACATAGACCAATGGAATAGAATAGAGAACTCAGAACTGGGCCCACAAATGTACGGCCAATTAATCTTTGACAAAGCAGGAAAGAGTATCCAATGTAAAAAAGACAGCCTCTATAGCAGGTGGTGCTGGAAGAACTGGACAGCAACATGCAATAGAATGATACTAGACCACTTTCTTACACCATCCACAAAAATAAACTGAAAATGGCTGAAGGACCTGAATGTGAGACAGGAAACCATCAAAACCCTCAAGGAGAAAGTAGGAAACAGCCCCTTTACCCCAACCGCAGCAATTTCCTACTCGACATATCCCCAAAGTCAAGGGAAATGAAAGCAAAAATGAACTATTGGGACCTCATCAAGATAAAAAGCTTCTGCAGTGCAAAGGAAACCATCAAGAAACTAACAGGCAACCAACAGATTGGAAAATGATAGTTGCAAATGACATATCAGATAAAGGGCTAATATACAAAATCTACAAGGAAGTCACTAAACTCCACACTCAAAAAATGAATAATCCAGTGAAGAAATGGATAGAAGACATAAGCAGACAGTTCTCCAAAGAGGACATCCAGATGGACAACAGGCACATGAAACAATGCTCGGCATCACTCATCATCAGGGAAACACAAATCAAAACCACACTGAGATACCACCTCACACCAGTCAGAGTGTCTAAAAAGAACAAATCAAGAGACTATGGATAATGGCGAGGATGTGGAGAGACACGCACCCTCCTACACTGCTGGTGGGAATGTAAACTGGTGCAGCCGCTCTGGAAAACAGTATTGAGGTTCCTCAAAAAACTACCAATGGAACTCTCCTATGACCCATCAGTAGCACTGCTAGGGATTTATCCAAGCGATACAGAAGTGGTGACACATAGGGGCATATGTACCCCAATGTTCAACACCCAAAAATAAATAATCCAGTTACAAAATGGACAGAAGACATGAATAGACATTTTTCCTAAGAAAACATCCATATGGTTCATAGACACATGAAAAGATGTTCAACATCACTCATCATCAGGGAAATGCAAACGAAAACTACAATGAGATATCACCTCACACTACTCAGAGTGGCTAAAATCAACAACTCAGGAAACAACAGATTTTGGTGAGGATGCAGAGAATGGGGAACCCTCTTATATTTCTGGTGGGAATGAACACTGGTGCAGCCACTCTGGAAAACAGTATGGGGGTTCCTCAAAATTTTAAAAATAGAACTATTCTATGATCCAGGAACTGCACTACTAGGCAGTTGCTCAAAGGACACAAAAATAGTTTCGTAGGAATACATGTACACTGATGTTTATATATAGAAGCATTATCAACTATAGCCAAATTATGGAAAGAGCTCAAATGTCGGTTGACTAATGGATAAAGAAGATGTGATATATCTATACATGTGTATACACACACACACCAATGCAATATTACTCAGCCATAAAAAGAATGAAAGCTGGCTATTTGCAATGAAGTGGATGGGGGGTAGAATGTATTATGCTAAGCGAAATCAGTCAGAGAAAGACAAATGCCATATGATTTTATTCACGTGTAGAATTTAATAAACAAAACATCCAGATGGCCTACAGGCACATAAAACGCTGCTCAACATCACTCATCATCAGGGAAACACAAATCAAAACCACACTGAGATACCACCTCACACCAGTCAGAGTGGCTAAAATGAACAAATCAAGAGACTATAGATGCTGGCGAGGGTGTGGAGAGATGGGCACCTTCCTACACTGTTGGTGGGAATGTAAACTCGTGCAGCCACTCTGGAAAACAGTGTGGAGGTTCCTCAAAAAACTATCCATAGAACTCCCTTATGACCCAGCAATAGCCCTGCTAGGGATTTACCCAAGAGATAGAGAAATGCTGATGCATAGGAGCACATGTACCCCAATGTTCATAGCAGCAATGTCAACAATAGCCAAATCATGGAAAAAGCCTAAATGCCCATCACCTGATGAGTGGATCAAGAAGATGTGGTATATATACACAATGGAGTACTACATGGCAATGAGAGGGAATGACA
>NC_043717.1:54647778-54665866 GCF_006229205.1 Suricata suricatta
TAAATGAAGTTGCTTTTACAGCACCAAAGACTTAATCATCCATTTCCTATATAAAAAGTAGCTACTTTTTTGCATGGACCTCAAGTATACTGTAGTATAGAGGTGGAATTTAAGGAAAGGCATTAAGCATCCTGTGTTTTAGCTTATGGGCAAGTAATAAATGGTATCATGTATCTTGAATGTATCATAGATAAGCTGCTATACTACAATTGCCACTTCAGATAGCTGTGAAATTAGGTGATTAACTAGTTGGTACCTAACCTTCTAATTTCTGTATAAGTCTAATTACATGAAATAGAAGTGGGGATTTTGATTTTTTACTTTGCTTTTCTGTTTGGAGTATCATTGTAACTACTGTATTGTAAATGACGGAAAATAATTGCATATGTTAAAACAATAAATTGTGTAAAAAATAAATAAAAATAAAAATAAAAATAAAAATAAATTGTAAAAAAAAATGAACATAAAGGGGGAAAATGGAAGGCAAACCAAGAAACAGACTCTTAACTATAGAGAACTGATGGTTGCTGGAGGGATGGGTTAAATAGGTTATGGGTATTAAGGAGGGCGCTCATTGTAATGAGCATTGGATGTTGTATGTAAGTGATGAATCACTAAATTCTACGTCTGAAAATAATTACACTGTGTGTGAATTAACTGGAATTTGAATAAAAAATTGGGTAAAGAAAGAAAGAAAGCTGGGATTCTTGTAGGGACTTGTAGATCAATGTGGGAGTATTGTCATTTTAACAATATTAAATCTCTCAATCTAGAAACAGGAGATGTCTATTTTTTTAGGTCTTTTAAAATTTCTTATACAGCCCTGTGCCCGGAAGAGTGATGTGGCTGGGGCTTCGCCGGCCTCACTATGTCTGCCATTTTCAATTTTCAGAGTCTGTTGACGGTAATCTTGCTGCTTATATGTACCTGTGCTTATATCCGATCCTTGGCACCCAGCCTCCTGGACAGAAATAAAACTGGATTGTTGGGTATATTTTGGAAGTGCGCCAGAACTGGTGAACGGAAGAGCCCTTACGTTGCAGTATGCTGTATAGTGATGGCCTTCAGCATTCTCTTCGTACAATAGCTTGGAAAAATATCAGAAATTAATTGCCATCAGATTTCAATACGAAAAGAGGACTTAATCTACGGAAAATAATGGAATGAATGGTTAACCCTTTTATCTCTGAACATTGAATGAGATACATTTCCAGCTGCTGTTCTCTATTTTTGTTATTGGACCAATGTTCTATATAAATAGGATGTAACCATTTAATACTCAAGAATTTAATATGTCTGTAACAATCAACCTCAGTAATGTCACTACAATATTACAGTCTACAAATATTATTCTTCTATGTCAGATACCAGTTTTTAGGAAGGTATCTCTAAGACACAGAATACAAAACAAAATTGGTAAATTACGCCACTTCCTTTCACTGTGATTTGGAAATGATAAATCTTTATAGAATGAGACACTTTTCTGGGATAGCTTTTTTATTGAAAAAAAGTTCAATTTGTGTTTGTAAGGATTGCATTCATATTTAATAATGCTTGCTTTTCTTCTGGCTATACCAGAGCATTAACAGAGTACTTCTAAGCAATTCTGTAGTGTATTACAGATGTTTCAGCTATTTAAAACAAGCCTGTGCACTTCTTAAGGAAGAAGGCAAATGAGATGTGACTTAAGAGCATTTTTGGGAAAATGAAAATATTTAACATAAAAGTTTAGAATAGCTGAGTGGTCCGATAGCCTCTGAA
Source organism: Suricata suricatta (assembly GCF_006229205.1). Classification (NCBI taxonomy): domain Eukaryota; kingdom Metazoa; phylum Chordata; class Mammalia; order Carnivora; family Herpestidae; genus Suricata; species Suricata suricatta. Next base: position 54,649,540 of record NC_043717.1, read on the forward strand.
ATAAATATGGATAAAACTCCCGAATAAATTGACCAGCTGTCATTTTCTGAATAAGACTACATTCTTAGAGTGAAAAGAGCAAAAAAGAACAATTCAGAAAGATAATCCTATATGTTTCTTTCATTCTTTTTAGTGTCAGGTCTCCAATTTTAATTGCCCCAAAATGTAAACTGTGGAGGTTTTTTTGTTTGTTTTTAAGTACAGCACTTTAAATCTAGTTTACTTTTTTAGGTGTCAACTTGAACTGGAACCTACTGTGTAATTCAGTAGGTGATGGTAAACAGTTTTCAAATCTGCTTATCTGTGTACCTTGGCATAAGTGTCTGTGAGTTTTGACAATAAAGACCTTCAATAACCTTAAAAAATAAATAAAATAAAATTTCTTATACAACGTTTAGTAGTTTATTGTATATAAGTTTTATTCTTCTATTTTTATATTTTTTCCTAAGTATTTTACTTTTGATGCTATTATAAATGGAATTGTTTTCCTAATTTCATTTTTGCATTGCTCACTGCCATAGTATAGAAATATTAGTGATTCTTTGCATTGATTTTGTATACTATAATTTTGCTGAATTTGTTTATTAACTCAATAGGATTTTTGTGGATTGTTGAGGGTTTCTGAGCTGTAAGATCATGTCATCTATGAATAGGAATAGTGTTACTTTTTCTTTTCCAATTTGGTTGCTCGCTCAATTTTTCTTTCTTTCTTTCTTTCTTTCTTTCTTTCTTTCTTTCATCTTTCTTTATTTTTTCTTTCTTTCTTTCTTTCTTTCCTTCTTTCTTTCTTTCTTTCTTATTTTCTTATGTCTTTATTTTATTTTGAGAGAGAGAGAGACAGAGAGTGAGAGAGGGGCAGAGAGAGAGGAAGACACAGAATCTGAAGCAGGCTCCAGGATCTGAGATGTCAGCACAGAGCCCGACACAGGGCTTGAACCCACAGACTGTGAGATCATGACCTGAGCTGAAGTCAAACACTTAACCAACTGAGCCACCCAGGCACTCCTTCCTTCCTTCCTTCCTTCCTTCCTTCCTTCCTTCCTTCCTTCCTTTCTTTCTTTCTTTTCTTTCTTTCTTTCTTTCTTTCTTTCTTTCTTTCTTTCTTTCTTTCTTTCTTTCTTTCTCTCTCTCTCTCTCTCTTTCTTCTTTCTTTCTTTCTTTCTTTCTTTCTTTCTTTCTTTCTTTCTTTCTTTCTTTCTTTCTTTCTTTCTTTCTTTCTTCCTAAATGCTTTTGTTAGCACTCCTAGTACAATTTTGAAAAGAACTGGTAGATGTGGGCTTCCTTGTTTTGTTCTTAATCTTAGGGGGAAAGCTTATTGCCTTTCATCATTGAATATAATGTTACCTGTGGATTTTTTATATGTGGTTTTTACCACATTGTTGAAGTTCCCACCTAAACCTAGTTTCTTGAGGGGTTTTCTTTCTTAACATGAAAAGTAATTAGTTTTGGGCAAAAGCTTTTTTTTTGCATCAAATGAAAAATATGCAAAAATCAACATTATTTTTATAAAGGAAGAAAAAAAGAGATACTACTTTGTATAAGAGCAAGAACAAGAACCTAAGTCATGCTTCAGCATGCACATTCATGAAAGCTTCTTTGTTTTGAGGCTTTCCATTATTCACACAGAAAGAAAAAAACGTACACATGTGAGAAAAAAATATATAATCAATTTGATGAAAATTAAGTGATTTAATGACCTTGGTGTTTTAGCCATTGTAATTAAAATTCTGTTCACCCAAAATAAAGACAAAAATCTCTATGACACAAACATTTCTAAGTAAGTACAAACCAGTAGCCCACTTCTTGTGGTAAAATTGTAAAGCAATGGCTGATGAAGTTTCTGTGAGAATTTCATGGTAATATGACCTTAAGTTAGAAAGATGATGGTCTCTTCTTTCCAAAACTTACCCACTTTCTCCCTAAATCTGGGCTAAACTCCAGAAGACCAGGGAATTGACTTGATGTTTGAGGGAACATCAAAAAGGTGCCTATATATTTCTCATTAGGCCTTCAGAATTAAGGGGGCTGAAACTAAATCTTACTCATCCTGGTAGCTCCAGCGTCCAGCTGAGGGCCTGGCCTCAAAAACAGGTACTTATTCAATAGGCACGGGAAAAACATTCTATGTGCATTTTGAGATTCATGTTAAACAGAAATGATAGTAAAACAGCTTAGAAAAGCTTTCTTAGCAAACTAACAAGTCTCAAAGGCTTACAAGTACCTTCACACTACAAGTAAGGCTCTCTCTCAGAAAAGTTTCAATGATTGGTGCTAGCCAAAACTAAAAGACAGAATCTGGCATAAATTTCTAGCAAATATCCGGCCACAACTTTATCTGGAATATATTTCTGAACTAAATATAGAACATGCCCCCTCTATGTAAATATCCTATGAGAATTTCAAACTGAACTTATTACCATTTCTACAATTCCACCATGTACCCTGGATATCTGAGTCACCTTTGTCTCTTTTCTCTCTTTTATGCATATACATTCGACCTCAAAAATATCTATTGGGTATCTTCCTTTCCCTTTTTCTCCTGCCACTGTTCTAGGTCAAACCCTCATTCTGAAAAACTGTAGAAACCTAACTAGTTTCACTACTTTAAGTCCTGTTTACCCTATTTAATCTTTAATATCACAGCTGGTGTCATCTTTTCAAGAACTACAAAACTCATGCTATCATTTCCTTATTGAAAACCATTAATAACATTGCTGACATAAAAAACATCCTTACATCTTTAGCATGCAGGGTTCATCGCAAACTATATCGAGTCCATCCTTTGTTTTTTATTTTTGTTTTAGATTTTTTAAATTTTTGTTATTTATTTATTTTTGAGAGACAGAGAGAGACAGCACAAGCAGGGAAGGGTTAGAGAGAGAGGGAGATACAGAATCTGAAGACAGGCTCCAGGCTCTGAGCTAGCTGTCATCACAGAGCCTGACGCAAGGCTGGAACCTGTGAACAAGGAAATAATGACTCGAGCCGAAGTCAGACACCCAACTGAGCATCTTAATATTGAACTTGTTACCATCCCTACAATTCCACCATGTACCCTGAATATCTGAGTCACCCTTGTCTCCTTTCTCTCCTTTATGCATATTCACTGACTGAGCCACACAGGCGCCCCTCTTATTAGTTTTTTAATTTTTTCTATTATAGCTTATTATCAAGTTGGTTTAACTATATAACATGCAGGGTTCATCCCAACAAGTGCCCTACACCATACCCATCACCAGCCTTCCCTTCGCCCCCACCCCCATCAGCCCTCAGTTTCTTTTCAGTATTCAAGAGCCTCTCATGGTTTGCCTACTTTTCTCTCCCCAACTACTTTTTCCCTTTCCCTTCCCCCATGGTCCTCTGTTAAATTTCTCCTGTTCCACATATAAGTGAAAATATATGGTATCTGTTCTTCTCTGCCTGACTTATTTAACATAGCATAACACCTTCGAGTTCCATCCACGTTGCTACAAATGGCCAGATTTCATTCTTTCTTATTGCCATGTAGTACTCCATTATATAGATAAACCACATCTTCTTGATCTATTCATGAGTTGATGGACATTTAGGCTCTTTCCATGATTTGGCTATTGTTGAAAGTGCTGCTATGAACATTGGGGTACATGTGTCCCTATGCATCAGCACTTCTGTATCCCTTGGGTAAAATCCTAGCAGTGTTATTGCTGGGTCATGGGGGAGTTCAATCAATAGTTTTTTGAGGAACCTCCATACTGTTTTCCAGAGCATCTGCACCAGTTTACATTCCCACCAACAGTGTAGGAGGGTTCACGTTTCTCCACATCCTCGCCAGCATCTATAGTCTCTTGATTTGTTCATTTCAGCCACTCTGACTGGCATGAAGTGGTATCTCAGTATGGTTTTGATTTGTATTTCCCTGATGATGAGTGAGGCTGAGCATCGTTTCATGTGCCTATAGGCCATCTGGATGTCCTCTTTGGAGAAGTGTCTGTTTATGTCTTCTGCCCATTTCTTCACTGGATTATTAGTTTTTCAGGTATGGGGTTTAGTGAGTTCCTTGTAGACTTTGGATACTAGCCCTATAGTTATTGAGGGCTGCTTTATGACACAGTATGTGGTCTGTCTTGGAGAATGTACCATGTGCTCTCAAGAAGAATGTGAATTTCCTAGTCTCAAGATTTAGTTCTGAATATATCTGTCAAATCAATGTATTCCAATGTGTCATTCAGGTCTGTTGTTTTTTAGTTATTTTCTGTCTAGTTCATCTATCCATTGCTGTAAGTGGAGTATTAAAATCCCCTCAATTAGTACATCCTTATCGATGATTGTTTCTGATTGTGATTAGTTGTTTTATGTATTTGGGTGCTCCTGAATTGGTGCATAGATGTTTATAATTGTTAGCTATTCTTGATGGATAGACCCTGTAATTATTGTATAATTTGTCCGATATAAGTATGGCTACTCAGGCTTTCTTTTGGCTTCTAATCACTTGATAGATATTTCTCCATCCCCTTACTTTCAATCTGAAGGTATTTTCTGGTCTAAAATGAGTCTCTTGTAGAGAGCACATAGATGGATTTTGTTTCCTATCAATTCTGCTACCCTATATCTCTTGATTGGAGCATTTAGTCCATTTACATTTAGTGTTATTATTGAAAAATATCAGTTTAGAGTCATTGTGTTCTCTCTAGGGTCATGTTTGTAGTGTGTGTCTCTGGTGCCTTGTGTTCCTCGCAACATTTTCTTCATAGAGTCCCTCTTAGGATTTCTCATAGGGCTCATTTAGTAATGATGAATTCTTTCAATTTTTGTTTGTTTGGGAAAACCTTTATCTCTCCTTCTATTATGAATGACAGGCTTGCTGATAGAGGATTCTTGGCTGCATATCTTTTCTGTTCATCACATTTAAGATTTCCTGACATTATTTTCTGGCCTGCAAAATTTCAGTAGATTGTTTTGTAACCACTCTGACAGGTTTCCATTTCTATGTTAGGGCCCTTTTATCCCTTTCTGCTTTTAGAATTCTCTATTTATCCTTATGTTTTGCCAGTTTCACTATGATATGCCATGCCTGAGATCAATTCATATTACATCTGAGGGGAGTTCTCTGTACTTCTTGGATTTCAGTGTCTATTTCCTTCCCCAGACTTGGGAAGTTCTCAGCTATAATTTGTCCAAGTACCCTTTCAGGCCTTTTCTCTCTCTTCTTCTTCTTTTGGAATTCCTATGATAAGGATATTGTTCTGTTTTATTGTATCACTCAGGTCTCAAATTCTCCTTTCATGCTCCTGGATCAATTTATCTCTCCTTTTCTCAGCTTCCTGTTTTTCCAGAATTGCGTCTTTCAATTCACATTTTTTCCTCTCTGCCTCTTCGAGCCGTGCAGGGGCCACCTCTATTTTATTATGTACCTCACTTATAGCATTTTTAAATTCATCACAACTATTTTTAAGGTCCATAGTCTTTGTAGCAATAGTTTCTCTGATGTGTTCCATGCCCTTTTCAAGCCCAGCGATTAATTTTATAACTATTGTTCTAAATTCTTGCTACATAATGTTGCTTATGTCTGTTTTGAGCAATTCTGTAGCTGTGACTTCTTCCTGGAATTTCTTTAGAGGAGAGTTTTTCCGTTTTGTCATTTTGGCTAGCTTTCTGTCTCTTGTCAGTTTTAAACGCTTGTTATGCACTCTGCACCTGTGAGTGTTGCTATATTAATGGAGGCTTATTGACTATAGGGTCTGTCTCTTCTGGAGGTTTTCTTTAATGGTATCCCTTCATCTCTCTTGTTGTGCCTTTGGTGATTTTATTCCCATACTCATATTGATATTTGGGATTCTCCACCATTTGTACTTTGGCTTGTTTCTTGAGGTAGCCCTGAAAAGGAAAACAGACAGACAACCACAGAGGGAACAAAAGCACGCAAACACACAGGCAAGTCAAACAGACAAACAAACCAGAAGGGATAAAAAATAGGAGGAACAAAAACAACCAAAGATGAAGGACAGTTTAAAAGTACAAAACCAGAAATCCCAGCTACAATTAAAGAGCATGGTGGAGGCAGTGCTGATGGGAGAGCATATAAAAAAAGAGAAGTACAGGAGTGGAAAGGAACTGAAATTGAACACTGACCAGGCAGAGAGATTAAACGCTCAATTCAAGGGCGTCTGGGTGTCTCATTCGGTTAAGTGTCTGGCTTTGGCTCAGGTAATGATCTCACAGTTCGTGGGTTCTAGCCCCATGTCGGGCTCTGTGCTGACAGCTAACTCCGAGCCTGGAGCCTGATTCAGATTCTGTACCCTCCTCTCTCTCTGACACTCCCCTACTCGAGCTGTCTCTCTCTGTCTCTCAAAAATAAATAAAAGACATTAAAAATTTTTTTTTAATAAAACGCTTAGTTCAGAGAGAAAAAGAGAATATGGTAGGAGACGAGGAGGGGAAAAAGTGAAGATAATGTTACCCAGAGAAACTATATAGTCTGATTATTTCAGAGAGAGAGAAAGGAAGGTAGCGACAGAGGTGTAGAACATGCATCAAGAGAATGGATTATATGTGACTATTTATGCAAACCAATGACCAGAGTTCCCAGTCCAGAGCTAATCATGGCAGTGCATCAATGTTGGTTTTGTCTGGGTTCCAGAAAATAAAAAGAGAGAGAGAGAGATCTCTAGTGCAGATGGCCATGGATTGGTGTAGGCAAGTCTCGCCTCCATTGTGGGTCCCTCAGGCTGCTCACTGAGGCACCACCTTGGTTGTGGGGAGAAAAATGGTGGCGTCCCAGTCTTTTCTCGGACCACGTGTTGCAAATCACTCTTTTGGGTCCAATCTCCCTGTGGCGCGGGCATAGCCAAGGTGGGCCGAGTTGCATTTCCCAAGCCCCACTTTTTTTCCAGGTCTTAGTCTGCACACTTAAATGATACTGCCTGAAATGTACTTCCACAAACCTGGAGACTTCTTAGCCAGGTATTGAGTTGGCGTATTAGGGGAGCAGTTTCTCCTGGCACCACCTGGGATCGGGGCACCTAGCCCAAGGAAAGCACCATAGCTCTAGAAAAAATCTCTCTCCAAACACTCTGCAGTTACAGATGGGATGATAGGATCTCTCTCTGTTCTGGGCTGAGGTTTTGTCTCTTCTCCAGAGACAGTTTATAGCAGGTTCAGCCTCTCTTTCTTTCCCCTCGTCTCTCCGCAGCTCTCTGTGGAGGGGGCTTCCTCACTTCTGGGTCTCCAGGTCCCTTCCCATTTTTATCTTCCCCAGTTCGCAATCACGCACCTATGAGGCTGTCTTCTTAGTGGACGCTGTCTCTCTTCCTCCCAGACTCTTACAGTTCAGTGTCTTATGGCTTCAGTTCTTTCTGGTTTTAGAGATGCGGGTGGGTGAAAAAGTACAGAGCTCCCTACTTCTCCGCCATCTTGCTGAGCTTCCAAGTGTATACTGATAGATGAATGGATAAAGAAGAAGTGGTATACACACACTCACACACACACACACACACACACACACACAATGGAATATTAGTCTCTAAAACAAATGAAATCTTTCCATTTACAACACCATGGATGAAGCTAGAGCGTGTAATGCTAAGCTAAGTAAGTCAGTCAGAGAGACAAATACCATAATTCCCCTGATATGTTGAATTTAAGAAAGAAAAAAATGAACAAAGGAAAAAATAGTGAGGCAAACTACGAAACAGACTTAACTGTAGAGAACAAACTGATGGCTGACAAAGCGGAAGGGTTGGGGGGATGGGTTAAATAGGTGATGGGAATAAAGGAGTGCACTTGTCATGATGAGTACCCAGTGATGTATGGAATTGTTTAATCACTGTATTGTATATCAGACATTAATATAGCACTGTATATTAGTTATACTGGAGTTAAAATTAGAATTATTGATGTGGACACTTTAAAATAGTGAAATATTTGGCATATATGTCTGTCTCAGCTAAGCTTTTTTTATATAAAAAAATAAACCATAACCCGTTGAAAGCATGGGGAGAGAGAGGTGTGAATGATGCTGAAAATTGTGGAGTTACTGGGTCACTGGAGGCAGATGATTACAGGACAGAGAACATCCTAGAGTTGGCAAAATAAATTTATTAAATTTATATGGAATATAAATTCCATAAAGTAAATTCTCGGGCAGGGACTAGAATAGCATAACCTAATTATGTCCAAGTGTTGCCAGGCAGTGTGCTTACAACCACAGTCCTCTCAGTGGAATATTGTTTTCCACCATTGTCTTTTTCCTGTGATACTTAGCTGAAGAACTCTGGTATTCCAGAGCTGCTGTAGCCACTTCTGCTACTGCTGCCACCACTGCTACCACTGCCACTGTACACCAGCCATGGTGCTACCCCCAGGAGTTGATGTATGTTAAGGGCATTATTTTCTGCACCATGTACTTTCTTCAAGCCAGTATATGCCTCCACTTTGGGGCTACATTTAACAAGAAAGCTCCCAAACAGGGCTGCCTTATGTTTCTCATATCTGATCTGTTTTTGGCAAAAGAGCTGTCACTGTTTTTCCTCCTGTCACACACTTTAAAAATCAGATCTTGAGTTTCCAAGATCTGGGCCAAAGAACAAGCTAAGTGGTAGACACTGCAACCAGAGCTCTATTCAGTTTTACCTTTATCTCTCATGCTATTTATCCAGGCTTGTGGGCTTCCATTCTTTTTTTTTCCCCTTCAACTGAATTCTTTTTCAGAAGACTTCTCAGTCTCTCAATGAGATAGATCACTAAAGAGACAACCCCATCAGTCCTTTATATATGTCTGAATCCTATGCTAAAGCGTATGTGCTTAACCTAAGACCTCTGCTCCATCCCATAAATGGCACAACTTTTATTCAATCATTCAAACCTTATTTCCTAAACACATATTATGTGCCAGGTTCTATTCTAGACTAAGGATATAATGGTGAACCCAATGCAATCCTTGCTTTCATGAAGCTTCTGTCTGGAGGGGAACAGAAAATAAACAAAACATTATATAGATTTTTCTTTAATTGCATGTGATCTATAGGAAATATATAGGCTGGGCTTTGTCACTTCCTACCTATAGACAAGTCACTTACTACCTTTGAACAAGGCTGAGCCTCAGTTTCTTCCCCATGTAAAATGAGAATGTGAATACATATTTCACAGGATGCTGTGAGAAATAAATGAGATGATGAATGTGGAAAGTATTTTAGAATAGCAATATCTAATTTTTATTGAGGTATTAGTATCTGCCAGGTATAATTTTACATATCTGACATATATTAATTCATTTGATCCTCACAACAACCTGAGGAAATTGGTATTATTATTATTCTACCAACTTTATAGATGGGGAAAATTGGGCTCAAAAATGTTAAGTGATTTACTCAAGGTCACACAGTAAACCAGGATTAAAACTCCAGAAGCTGGAGAAGCAGCAAGATGGCGGAGAGGTAGGGAACACTGTTACCTCCACACGCCTGCAAACATCAAACTGAGAGGATTTAAAAGCCACAACTTTCTGATCTCCAGGAGTAGAGGTGCGCGCACTGACACCTTATTGATATCAGCCCCACGGATGCTGGAATTAGTGAGTAAAAACTGGGAATGGAGACTATGAAGGAGGGAGCACTTGTCTCAAAGCGGGGCTGGAGTGCCCAGAGACTTCGCTCCGGCCGAAGAGAGTACGGGTCCAGAGGCTGCACAACACTGTGCAGAGCCGCGATCGCACAGGACGGCTGTGCAGGTTGGCACACAATTTTGAGAGCTACACAAGAGCCGGCTGCACTGCACGCGAAACAGCCATGCTGCGCGAGTCGGCCGCACAAGACACCAAATGCGAGCCGGCCTCCAGGGAGGTACAGAGCAAAGGGGAAGAGGAGAGACTGAAGGGAGACCTTAGCCTGCGGTGCAGCAGAGAGACAAAATTTCCATTTGCAGCCGCTAGGCACAGGGAGAGAAATCCGACCCGCGGACCTCAGGTGGAGCCAGGGAAGGTCTGGCTCTCCAATTCTGCAGTGCAGTCTTGACCAGAAAGCTGCCTGGCTGCCAGAGATTACTTTAACGGTGGCGGAAATATTAAAGGGATTTGAAGGCCTAGCGGACCTTAGAAAACCAAAACAACTTGACCCACCCTTAGCACTGGGAGGTTGGACTCAAGAGAGTGGCTGGCAATTAGCGGTCTGAGAGGGACTTGAGGCACCGCCATTCTTCTCCCTGCATCTACTATGGCGGGGCCTCAGAGACCAGGCCCAGAGGCCCGACATACTTACATCTAAAGATACCCATCTGTGCTGGAGAGCTGGATTCTCTTCATGCTATTTTTTATTTTTTTTTCTTTTCAATTTTTTTTCTATCCTAATTATTTTTAATGCTTAAGCTTCCACAATGTTTACCTTTTTTCCTCTTTTCTATTTTCCTATTTCATCCTTCTCTCCATTTTCCCCCTGGAGTCTGGGAAAGACCAACATTTAACACTGCTGTAATTAGATCATCCCTTACCATCCAGATATTTTTCACTTATCTCATTCTTATCTTTATCCTCCACAGGTTTCAGGCTCTCAGACTATCCTTTATCTCTGGCTGTCTCTGTGCCCCTCATTTTTTTTCTCCTTTCCTGTCCTCTCTTTTCTTTCCTGCTCCTTTTTTTTCCTTTCCCATTTGGTTTGCTTGTTTACCGTATCTGTCAGTGCGTTTGCGTGCCTGTGTTCCCTGTGTGTGTTTCTGTGTTCCTTTTCAGGGCTATCTCAAAAAACAGGCCAAAGCACACATAGTGGAAACTCTCAATTATCACCGGGTAAGGAAATATATTAACTAAAAGCACAGCAAGAAAAACTTAAAGACACCATTAAAAGTACATCTTCTGAAAAGACAGGCCCTGGACAGTCAAAGAGCCTCCTTTAATAGAGCCATACTAATAGGTGCACAGTGCAGAAAGAGCTTTTAAAACTAATAAGAGACAGAAAGCTAGCCAAAATGACAAAACAAAAGAACTCTCCTCAAAAGAAATTCCAGGAAGAAATCACAGCGACAGAACTGCTCAAAAGAGACACAAGCAACATAACTGAAAAAGAATTTATAAGGATTATCATAAAATTAATCTCTGGGCTTGAAAAAAGCATAGAACCCTGGTATATGACAAGAAAGGTCCTGACTCTTGCTATTTATCTTGCTGTGGCTCCTGTACCTCTTCAGGATAGCTCTTGAAACACTGGGACTCCAATCCTGGACACTGTGTTCCTCTGAGCAGCTTCCTGTGCCACTAAGCTATTCTCCACCCAGGCCTCTGCAATATTAGCATTAATTTTCCTCTTTAGGCCCCAACTCCTTCCTGGTTCTGTATTTTTAAGGGATGGGGCTATGACCCACTAAGATGCTTTTCAAACTTGACTTGAAGAGGAGAGGATGTACCTGCAAGCTTTGAGACTTCTAAAGGGTCCAGACTAGTGAATGAAGTTAGAACCATAATGGGAATGGGTCATGGATTCAAATCCTGCCTGCACCACTTCTGAGCCACAAGACCCTGGGGCTACCTCAAAAAACAGGCCTAAGCACACATAATGGAAAGTCTCAAATATCACTGAGTAAGGAAATATATTAATTACAAGCACAACAAGAAAAACTGAGAGACACCACTAAAAGAACTTCTCCTGAAACGACAGGCCCTGGACAGTCAAAGAGCCTCCTTTAATAGAGCCATACTAACAGGTGCACAGTGCAGAAAGAGCTTTTAAAACTAATAAGAGACAGAAAGCCAGCCAAAATGACAAAACGAAAGAACTCTCCTCTAAAGAAATTCCAGGAAGAAATAACAGCAACAGAATTACTCAAAACAGACACAAGCCACATAATTGAATAAGAATTTAGAACAATTATCATAAAATTAATCGCTGGGCTTGACAGAAGCATAGAAGCTGTCAGAGAAGATATTGATACAAAGACTAGGAACCTTCAAAATAGTGGTGACAAGACAGAAAAGGCTATAAATGAGGTGAATAATAAGATGGAGGCTAATAATGCACTGATTGAAGAAGCAGAAAGGAGAATAGGTGAATTAGAAGACACAGGTATAGCAAAAGAAGAAGCTGAGAAGAAGAGAGAGAAACTGATACAGGAGGATGAAAGGAGAATCAGAGATCTGAGTGATACAATCAAACGGAACACCATCCATATCATACGAGTTTCTGAAGAGGAAGAGAGAGAAAAAAGTCCTGAAAGGAGGTTGGACCAAATTATACACGAAAATTTCCCCAATCTAGAAAAAGAGAAAGACATTAAAATTCAAGAGACATACAAAATCCCATAAGACATAAAGTAAACTGACCTTCTGCATGACATATCAGAGTGAAACTGGGAAGATATAAAGATAAAGAGAGAATTCTGAAAGCAGCTAGGGATAAAATGGCCATAACATACAAAAGAAACCTATCAGAGTGCTTGCAGATCTATCTACTGAAACATGGCAGGCCAGAAAGGAATGACAGGAAATCTTCAATGTGATGAACAGGAAAATATATGCAACCAAGAATTGTTTATCCAGCGAGCCTGTCATTCAAAATAGAAGGAGAGATAAAGGTTTTCTCAAATAAACAAAAGTTGAGAGAATTCATCAGCACCAAACCAGCCCTACAAGAAATCTTAAGAGGGACCCTATGAGAGAAATGTAGCAAGGAATATAAGCTACTAGAGATATCACTACAAACATGCACTCTACAGGCAACACAATGAATCTAAAGCACATTTTTCAATAAGAAAACTAAATATAAATGGACTGAATGCGCCAGTCAAAGGACACAGGGTAGCAGAATGGATCAAAACCCAAAATCCATCTATTTGCTGTCTACAAGAGACTCACCTTAGACCTGAAGACACCTTCAGATTGAAAGAAAGGGGATGGAGAAATATCTACCATGCGACTGGACGCCAAAAGAAAGCTCGTGTAGCCGTACTTATATCTGACAAACTGGACTTTAAAATAAAGGCAGTAACAAAAGATGAAGAAGGACATTATTTAATAATTACAGGGTCTCTACATCAGGAAGAGCTAATAATTATAAACATCTATGTGCCAAATTTAGGAGCACCCAAATACATAATATAATTAATCACAAACAGAAACAATCTTATTGATAAGAATGTGCTAATTGCATGGGACTTTAATACTCCACTAACAATCGATAGGTCAACCAGACAAAAAAAAAATCACTAGAGAAACAATGGCCCTGAATGGCACACTGGAACAGATGGAATTAATAGATATATTTAGAACTATGTATCCTGAAGCTAAGGAATTCACTTTCTTCTCGAGTGCACATGGCACATTCTCCAAGATTGATCACATACTGGGTCATAAAACAGCCCTCCATAAATACAAAAGAATTGAGATCATACCATGCACACTTCAGATCACAATGCTATGAAACTTGAAATCAACCACAGGAAGAAGTCTGGAAAACCTCCAGAAGTGTGGAGGTTAAAAACTACCCTACTGAAGAATGACTGGGCAAACCATGCAATTAGAGAGGAAATTTTTAAAATCATGGAAACAAATGAAAATGAAAATAGAACAATCCAAACTCCCTAGGACGCAGCAAAGGCAGACCTAAGAGGAACGTTCATTGCAATACAGGACTATTTCAAAAAACTAGAAAAAGCGCAAACTCAAAACCTAATAGAGCACCTAAGGAAACTAGAAAGAGCATCCCAAACCCAGCAAAAGAAGAAAAATAATAAAGATCAGGGCAGAATTAAACAAGATAGAATGCACAAAAACAATTGAACAGATCAATGAATACAAGAGTTGGATTTTTGAAAAAATAAACAAAATTGAAAAACCTCTAGCTAGGCTCCTCACAAAGAAAAGAGAGAACACTCAAATAGACAAAATCATGAAGGAAAACGGATCTATTACAACAGATCCCTCAGAAATAAAATCAACCATCAGAGATTACTATGAAAAATTATATGCCAACAAACGACAATCTAGAAGAAGTAGACAAATTCCTAAAGGCACATGCACTACCAAAATTTAAACAGGAAGAGATAGAAAATTGGAACAGACCCATAACCAGTGTAGAAATCGAATCAGTTATCGAAAATCTCCCAACAAATAAAAGCCCAGGGCCAGATGGATTCCCAGGAGAATTCTACCACATATTTAAAGCAGAGTTAACACCGATCCTTCTGAAGTTACTCCAAAAAATAGAAATGGAAGGAAGAATTCTGGACTCATTCTACAAAGCACATATCACTTTGATTCCTAAGCCAGACAGAGACCCAACAAAAGAAGAGAACTACAGGCCAATATCCTTAATGAGTAGGGATGCAAAAATACTCAACAAGATACTAGCAAATCGAATTCAACATCATATAAAAAGAATTATCCATTATGATCAAGTGGGATTCATTCCTGGGTTACAAGGCTGGTTCAATATTCACAAATCCATCGATCTGATACATCACATTAACAAAAGGAAAGACAAAAACCATATGATTCTGTCGATAGATGTAGAAAAAGCATTTGACAAAATGCAACATCCCTTCTTAATAAAAACCCTCGAGAAAGTCGGGATAGAAGGAACTTACTTAAATATCATAAAGGCCATTTATGAAAAGCCCACAGCTCATGTTATCCTCAATGGGGAAAAACTGAGAGCTTTCTCCCTGAAATCAGGGACCCAAGAGGGATGTCCACTCTCACCACTGTTGTTTAACATAGTGCTTGAAGTCCTAGCATCAGCTATCAGACAACAAAAGGAAATAAAAGGCATCAGAATTGGCAAAGAAAAAGTCAAACTTTCCTTTTTCGCCAATGACATGGTACTCTACATGGAAAACCCGATAGACTCCATCAGAAGCCCTCTAGAACTGATGAATTCAGTAAAGTTGCAGGGTACAAAGTCAATGTACAGAAATCAGTCGCATTCTTACACAACAAAAATGAAGCACCAGAAAGAGAAATCAAGAAACAGATCTCATTCACAATTGCACAAAAAATCATAAAATACCTAGGAATAAACCTAACCAAAGATGTAAAAGACCTGTATGCTGAAAACCACAGAAGACTTATGAAGGAAATTGAAGAAGACACAAAGAAATGGAAAAACATTCTGTGCTCATGCATTGGAAGAATAAACATTGTTAAAATGTCGTTATTACCCAAAGCAATTTACACATTCAATGCAATCCCCATCAAAGTTGCACCAGCATTCTTCTCAAAGCTGGAACAAACTATCTTAAAATTCATATGGAACCACAAAAGACCCCGAATAGCCAAAGTAATATTGAAGAAGAAAACGAAAACGGGAGGCATCACAATCCCAGACCTTAGCCTCTACGACAAAGCTGTCATCATCAAGATAGTATGGTACTGGCACACAAACAGACACATGGACCAATGGAATAGAATAGAGAGCCCAGAATTGGACCTACAAGTGAGTGGCCAATTAATCTTGGACAAAACAGGAAAGAGTATCCAATGGAAAAAAGACAGCCTCCTTAACAGGTGGTATTTGGAGAGCTGGACAGCCACATGTAGAAGAATGACACTTTCTGACACCATTCACAAAAATAAACTCAAAATGGATAAAGGACCTGGATGTGAGACAGGAAACCCTCAAATAAAAAGTAGGAAACAGCTTCCTTGACCTCCATCGCAGCAATTTCCTCCTTGACACATCCCAAAAGGCAAGGGAAGAACAAAAATGAACTATTGGGACCTCATCAAGATAAAAAGCTTCTGTATTGCAAAGGAATCAATCAAAAAAACTATTAGGCAACTGACAGAATGGGAAAAGATAGTGGCAAATGGCATATCAGATAAAGGGCTAGTGTCCAAAATCTACAAGGAACTCACTAAACTCCATACCCGAAAAATGAATAATCCAGTGAAGAAATGGGTAGAAGACATGAACAGACAGTTCCCCAAAGAGGACATCCAGATGGCCTACAGGCACATGAAACAATGCTCAGCCTCACTCATCTTCAGGGAAATACAGTCAAAATCACACTGAGATACCACCTCACGCCAGTCAGAGTGGCTAAAATGAACAAATCAAGAGACTATAAGGATGTGTCAAGTAGGAGATTGCTGCGGTGGAGGTCTAGGAGGTTTTTCCCTACTTTCTCCTCGAGGGTTTTGATGGTTTCCTGTCTCACATTCAAGTCCTTCAGCCATTTTGATCTTATTTTTGTGTACAGTGTAAGAAAGTGGTCTAGTTTCATTCTTCTACATGTTGCTGTCCAGTTTTCCCAGCACCACCTGCTAAAGAGGCAGTCTTTTCTCCATTGGATACTCTTTCCTGCTTTGTCAAAAATTAATTGACCGTACATTTGTGGGCCCAGCTCTGGATTCTCTATTCTATTCCATTG
>NC_043717.1:54665966-54668684 GCF_006229205.1 Suricata suricatta
TGCCTGAGGCGAAATGAGCAGCAGGAGGTGAAGCGGGCACCTTCACAGACTCAATTGCGGAGTCCCCACCCCCAGTCTGGATCATGATTGCAATGGGGGAAAGGAAAAAAACAAAAAGCAAAAAACCGAGTCTCTCTTAGTTTCCGATAGCCCAGCTCAAGAAGCTGTGCGCTCCTGGAAATCTGCTGGGAGCTCCCACATTCTAAGCGCGCACGCCTGGGCCTCCACCCGCCACCGACTCCTTGCTGAGGGTCCTGTCGGTGCGCGTCTTATTTCTTCCCTGTGGGGACCCGGAATTCGCGCAGTCCATGCAGGGGGCTGGGTGTGCTGTGGAAATGCGTTCTGTGGTCCCGTTCCCAAAACCAAGTTCGAATTGCTCGCACCGGCGCAGTCGCTGCTCGGGTCGCTTCTGCCGCAGCGCGTGCCTCTCCAGAGCAGCTGCTTCTCACAGCCACAGGTGCCTCTGATTCCCCGCCAAGATGGCTTAGAGCTGGAGGCTATTCCTTCTCTTGCGCCCCGCTGCCCAGCAGTTATCTATGGAGTGGGTTTCTGTCTCCAAGGGCAGCTAAGCATTCTATACCTCTTCCCCAGAGACAGTTCTATGAGCGTGTTCCGACTCTGTCTCTTCCCTTTGTTTCCCGGGCGCCCGGCACTTGCGCCACGTTGGGCTGGGGATCTTACCTCCCCTGCCCGTCCAGGCTGGCCCGTCCTCGGATCTCCCCCGTTCGCCCCCACTCACTCAGGTATCTTTGAGGTTCTATTCCCTCTGGAGTTCGTATTTTCTCCTTCCGCTCTCTCAGTTGAACGTAATATCCTTCTCAGTTCGAAAAACGGTCCGGGAGGGAGTTTACAGAGCTCCCTTCCTCTCCGCCATCTTGGCTCCATCCCGGAAATTCTCTTTTCTTACCTTGTTTTTCACTTACTCTTTTTTCTTTTTTAGGTAGGCTCCATGCACAGCACAGAGCTCAACACAGGGCACAAACCCCTGAACTTGAGATCAAGACCCAAGTCTAGACCAAGACTCAGATGGTCAAGTAACTGAACCATCCAGGTGCCCCCCACTCTTATTCCTTTGAAGTACATCCTCCATATTGGGAAGGATGTGCTTAGAGGCTGCATAATCCCTAGAGCAATGTCCTTGGGATTTGGCATGATTGCCTATATGGATAGATCTAAAGAGGCTAGTTCAGGGCAAGACAAGCCTTGAACCCAGCCAAAGCTTTTGTTTCCTTCCTAAAGTAATTCTCTTTCACTCTCTTTTTACTTGTATGATTTTTCTAAGTAACTCTCCACGTTACTATCACTATCACCATCATCACCACCATTATCAAAATTAGTAGCAGGAGCAGCAGCTATTAACAGGGCAAAAGCAGAATATCATGAGAACTGCTAATGTAGATAGAAGAAATTTCACAATCTCCCCATCAATAACTTAGGAAACTTCCTGCAGAAAGGGATATTTTAGAAACTTCTGGAGTACATGCACAGACATATTTATTATATGCCATTATATGCCAAGGCTTCTGACAGGTGTTTTTATACATTCTAACTCATGAACTTCTCACGAGGTCTCTGTGAGGTAGAGATTATTATTATTACTAGCCTCTTTTAACAGATGATATTATGGCTTTAAGAAGACTCAGTAAACCACACAGGACCACATCAGTAAGGGGTAGAACCCAAGGTCATGTGATTCCAAGTCCAGAGGTTTTTTTTTTTTACTACAATACAGCTTACCCTGCTTGCCTCTACTTGGGTTGGTGAAGGTGTAGGAAGGAGGTACACACTGAGGTATTGGATTTTATATGAAGAGGAATCTTTTTTTTACCATGTTACCATTTTTTATTATAGTTAATTGTCATGTTGGTTTCCATATAACACCCAGTGCTCATCCCAACAAGTGCCCTCCTCCATGCCCATCACATCCCTTCCCCTCTCCCCCACCTCCATCACCCTCAGTTGGATCTCAGTATTCAAGAGTCTCTCATGATTTGTCTACCACCCTTTCCCTAACTATATTTCCCCTCTTCCCCTCCCCCATGGTCCTCTGTTAAGTTTCTGCTGTTCCACATATGAGTGAAAACATATATGGTATCTGTCCTTCTCTGCCTGACTTATTTCACTTAGCATAACAACCTCGAGTCCCATCCCCACTGCCTCTCCTCCATGCCTCCAGACCCTGGCCCATTTTTTATCTTCCCCAGTTTGCAATCATGCACCTATGGGGCTGTCTTTAGTGGACTCTGTCTCCTTTCCTCCCAGATCCTTGTGGTTCAGTGTCTTATGGCTTCAGTCCTTCCTGGTTTTAGAGATGCAGGCGGGCGAAGAAGTAAGGAGCTCCATACTTCTCTGCCGTCTTGCCAGGATTATGTGTTCTTTTAAAAGTTTATTTATTTATAAATAACAGAAAGTGTGATAAGAGGAGGGAGAAGGGGCAGAGAGAGAAGGAAACAGAATCCCAAGCAGGCTCTGCACTGTCAGCAGAAGCTAAATCAGAACTCAAACTCACGAACCCATGAGATCATGACCTGAGCTGAAACCAAGAGTCAGACACTTAACAAACTAAGCCACATAGGCGCTCCTATGTTTAATTTGTCTTAAATGCTTTTGTTGTTTTCAGATTGAATGAGGTAAAATTGATAAATAAAATCCTATATATTTAAATTTTACATTGTGATTATAGACACACATGCACACACACACACACACACACACACA
>NC_043717.1:54668784-54676603 GCF_006229205.1 Suricata suricatta
GCTGTGCTATTGCTGGGTCATAAGGGAGTTCTATGGCTAGTTTTTTGAGGAACCTCCACGCTGTTTTCCAGAGTGGCTGTACCAGTTTACATTCCCACCAACAGTGTAGGAGGGTGCCCGTTTCTCCACATCCTCGCCAGCTTCTATAGTCTCTTGATTTGTTCATTTTAGCCACTCTGACTGGCGTGAGTTGATACCTCAGTGTGGTTTTGATTTGTATTTCTCTGATGATGAGTAACGCTGAACATCATTTGATGTGTCTGTTGGCCATCTGGATGTCCTCTTTGAAGAAGTATCTATTCATCTCTTCTGCCCATTTCCTTGCTGGATTATTCGTTTTATTATTTTTTTAAATTTACATCCAAGTTATTTAGCATATAGTGCAATAATTATTTCAGGAGTAGAATCCAATAATGATTCATCCTTACATATAGCAGCCAGTGCTCATCCCAACAAGTGTCTTCCTTAATGCTCCTTGCTCATTTAGTCAATCCCTCCCACCCACAATCCCTCCAGAAACCCTCAGTTTGTTCTCTATATTTAAGAGTCAAAATCTGATGACTTCATAAACATGAGGAGCAATAGGGTGAACAAGTTCGAGAGGGAATTATAGAAAACTTATTCAGATCTTTATTTATTAACCGAATGTGAACTCAAAAGCCTATTACAAGCATTAAAAGGTGAGAAGTTCTACTACCAATGTTACACTAAGAATCTATTTTCATTTAATACACATTTACTAAACCTTGTACAAGGGCCTAAATAAATGCTGTGGGAGATACAAAAATGGACAATATGGTCACTGCTCTTCAGGAGCTTACAGTCTAATATGATATAGATAAGGAAATAAATTACAATGAGTACAAGCTTGAGTAACTAACTAGAAGGATAACTGGTGCCTTATTAAACGTAATAAAAGAAATCCATGTTTTTTTAATTGGACCACCTGATTTTTTTGTCAGAGTCTATGGATTGTAACATATCTTAAATGTTACACGTTATTTATTTATTTTTGTAAGTTTTTATTTAAATTCCAGTTACTTACATACAGTGTAATATTAGTTTCAGGTGTTCATTTTGTCTTAACAGTTCTCAAAATGTATGAAGGAGTATAAATGGCATATGTTGGATTGGAAAATAAGAGACCACGTTATTTTCTTCTTCCAAGATGTTATTTAAATTCAAAATAGTTAACATATGGTGTAGTATTGGCTTCAGCAGTAGAATTTAGTGCTTCAACGCTTACAACCAGTGCTCATTACAAAAAGTGCCCTTCGTAATGGACATTACCCATTGGGCCATCCCCCCCACCCACCTTTTCTCCAGCAACTCTCAGTTTGTTTTCTATACTTAAGACTCTCTTATGGTTTGCCTCCGTCTCTGTTTTTATCTTATTTAATTTTTCCTTCCCCCATGTTCATCTGTTTTGTTTCTTAAATTCCATATATGAATGAAATCATGTGATATTTGACTTTTTCTGACTTATTTTTGCTTAGCATAATAAACCTTAATTCCACTCACATTGTTGCAAATGACAAGAATTCATTGTTTTTGATGGCCAAGTAATAATCCATTGTGTGTGGGGGGGTATACACATCACATTTTTTTTTATTTGTAGTTTATTGTCAAGTTAGTTTCCAAATAACACCCAATGCTCTTCCTGAAAAGTGCCCTCCTCCATGACCATCACACCCCTTCTCCTTTCCCCCTCATCCTTCAGCCTTCAGTTTGTTTTCAGTATTCAAGAGTTTCTCATGAACTGCCTCCTTCCCTCTCCCTAAGTCTTTCCCCACCTTCCCCTCTCCATGTTCCTCTGTTAAGTTTCTCCTGTTCCACTTATGAGTGGAAACATATGGTATCTGTCCTTCTCTGCCTGACTTATTTCACTTAGCATAACACCATCGAGTTTCATCCACATCACAACAAATGGCCAGATTTCATTATTTGTCATTGCCATGTAGTATTCCATTGTATAGATAAACTACATTTTCTTGATCCATTCATCAGTTTATGGACCTTTAGGCTCTTTCCATGATTTGGCTACTGTTGAAAGTGCTGCTATGAACATAGGGGGTACATATGCCCCTATGCATCAGCACTCCTGTATCCGCTGGATAAATTCCTAGCAGTGCTATTTCTTCACTGGTTATGAGTCTGCTCAGATTTTCTATCTCTTCTCAATTGAATTTTGGTAGTGCATGTGTGTATAGGAATTTGCCCATTGTATTTATGAAGGATTTGTTGTAATAGACCCATTTTCATTCATGATTTTGCCTATTTGGGTGTTCTCTCTTTTCTTTCTGAGGAGCCTGGCCAGAGGTTTATCAATTTTGTTTATTCTTTCAAAAAACCAACTCTTGGTTTCATTGATCTGTTCAACAGGTTTTTTTTTGTGGATTCCAATATGTTTATTTCTGCCCTGATCTTTATTATTTCTCTTCTTCTGCTGAGTTTGGGGTGCTCTTGATGCTCTGCTTCTAGTTCCTTTAGGTGCTCTGTTAGATTTTGATTTTGTGCTTTTTCTAGTTTCTTGAAATAGGCCTGGATTACAATATACTTTCTTCATAGGCTGTCTTTGTTGCATCCCAGAGAGTTTGTATTTTTGTATTTTCATTTTAATTTGTTTCCATATGTTTTTTAATTTCTTCTCTAATTACTTCACTGGCCACCTTTAGTAGGGTGGTTTTATCCTCCATGGTTTTGGAGGTTTTCCAGACATTTTCCTGTGATTGATTTAAAGTTTCATAGCATTATGATCTGAAAGTGTACATGGTATTATCTCAATTGGATTATATTTATGGAAGGCTGCTTTATGACCCAGTATGTTGTCTATCTTGAAAAATGTGCCATGCGCACTCGAGAAGAAAGTGAGTTCCCTAGCCTCAGGATGCAGAGTTCTTAAATATATCTGTCAAATCCATTTTTTCCAGTGTCTTGTTCAAGTCCATTGTTTCTTTAGTGATTTTCTGTCTGGTTGATCTATCCATTGCTGTAAGTGGAGTATTAAAATCCCCTCCAATTATCAAATTCTTATCAATAAGATTGTTTTTGTTTGTGATTAGTTGTTTTATGTATTTAGGTGCTCCCGAATTTGGCGCATAGATGTTTATAATTGTTAGCTCTTCCTGATGGAGAGACCCTGTAATTATTATTTAATGTCCTTCTTCATCCTTTGTTATGCCTTTACTTTAAAGTCCAGTTTGTTCTATATAAGTATGGTACTCTGGCTTTCAGTTGCTTTCCAGTCGCTTGATAGATATTTCTCCACCCCCTTACTTTCAATCTGAAGGTGTTTTCAGCTCCAAAATGAGTCTCTTGTAGACAGAAAATAGATAGGGTTTTTTTATCCATTCTGCTACCCTGTGTCATTTGATTGGAGCATTCAGTCCATTTACATTCAGTGTTATTATTGAAAAATATGGGCTTAGAGTCATTGTGTTCTCTGTAAGTTTCATGATTGTAGTGGTGTCTCTGGTATATTGTATTCCTTGCAACATTTCCCTCATAGAGTCCCTCTTAAGATTACTTGTAGGGCTGGTTTGGTGGTGATAAATTCCCTCAATTTTTGTTTATTTGGATAAACCTTTATTACTCCTATTTTGAATGACAGGCTCGCTGGATAAAGGATTCTTGGCTGCATATTTTTTTGTGTTCATCCCATTGAAGATTTCCTGCCATTCCTTTTTGGCCTGCCAAGTTTAAGTAGATAGGTCTGTAACCACTCTGATAGGATTCTCTTTGTATATTAAGGCCTTTTTATGCCAATACGCTTTCAGAATTCTCTCTTTATCCTTATATTTTTGCCAGTTTCACTATGGTATGTCGTGCTTAAGGTCTATTCAAGTTACATCTGAGGGGAGTTCTCTGTGCCTCTTGGATTTCAATGTCTATTTCCTTCCCCAGATTGGCGAAGTTCTCATCTATAATTTGATCAAGCACCCCTTCAGGATCTTTATCTCTTTCTTCTTCTTCAGGAATTATGATACGTATATTTTCCATTGGATTGTATCACTCAGGTCTCAAATTCTCCTTTTGTGCTCCTGGATCAATTTATCTCTCTTTTTCTCAGCTTCCTCTTTTGCTATTACTGTGTCTTCCAATTCACTTATTCTTCTTTCTGCCTCGTCAATCCATGCAGTGGCCACCTCCATTTTATTATGCACCTCATTTATAGCCTTTTTTTTTAACTCGTCACAGCTATTTTGAAGGTCCTTAGTCTTTATATCAATAGTTTCTCTGATGACTTCCATGCTTTTTTCAAGCCCAGCGATTAATTTTATGACAATTGTTCTAGATTCTTGCTTCGTTATGTTGCTTATATCTGTTTTGCTCAGTTCTGTGACTGAGACTTCTTCCTGGAATTTCTTTAGAGGAGAGTTCTTCCATTTCATCATTTTGGCTAGCTTTCTGTCTCTCGTCAATTTTAAAAGCTCATTAGGCACTCTGTACCTGTTAGTATTGCTCTCTTAAAGGAGGCTCATTGACTGCCCAGGGCCTATCCATTTAGGAAGTGTTATTTTAATGATGTCTCTCAGTTTTTCTTGTTGTCCCTTTGGTTATTTTATTTCCGTACTCAGTGATATTTGAGACCTTCCACCATGTGTACTTTGGCTTGTTTTTGAGTTAACCCTGAAAAGGAAACAGACAGAGAAACATACAGGGAACAAAAGCATGCAAATGCACAGACAAATCAAACAAGCAAACCAAAAGGGGAAAGAAAAAAAATTTTTAAAGTACAGAAAAAAGAAAAAGGAGGGGGACAAAAACAACAAAAGACAAAGGACAGTTTGAGAGCATAAATCTAGTAGAGGAGAGAGATTAGAATGAGATAAGGGAAAATATATCTGAATGGCAAGAATTGATTTAATCATGACAACACATCAATGTTGGTCTTTCCAGGGCTTGAGATGGAGGGGTAGTGGGAGAAAAAAAAAGAAAAAATAAAGGCAGCTCTCCAGTGCGGATGGGCCTGGTTTGGTGTAGGTAGGTCTCCCGGACTGCTCTCTGAGGCCCCGCCTTTGTGGTTGTGGGGAGAAGAATGGCGGAGCCCCAATCACTTCTGGAACCAAGCATTGCAACCTACTCTTTTGGGTCCGATCTTCCTGTCCAAGCCTGGCCTCATTTCCAAATCCTAGTCCACGCACTTTAATGATACCTCCCAAGATTAGATGTACTCCTGAAGGTTGGGCAGCTTCTTAACCAGGAATCGAGTAGGGGAAGTCAGGGAGCAATTTCTTCTGGTACCATCAGGAATCAGGGCACCGTGCCCAAGGAAAATATGCCAGTTAAAGGGGACAGATCTCTATCCCTCTTTCCTGTGGTTATAGATTGGATGATAGGATCCCTCTCCAACCCTGGCCGACGTTTTTCTCTTCTCTAGAGACAGCTCTATGAGCGTTTTCAGCCTCTTTTTCTTCCTCTCATCTCTCCATGGCTCTGCACACTCCCCATAACTCTGTGAGGAGTGGGGCTCCCTCCCTTCCAAGCCTCAGGGTCCCGGCCCATTTTTATCTTCCCCAGTTCGTACTCACTCATGAACAAGGCTGTCTTCTTTGTGGACTCTTTTCCTCCCACTCTTGTAGATCAGAGTATTGTGACTTCAGTCCTTCTTAGTTTCATAGATGTGGGTAGGTGAAAATTACAGAGCTCCCTGGTTCTCTGCCATCTTGCCCCCTCCAACCATACCACATATTCTTTATCCATTCATCAGTCAATGGAGATTTGGGTTCTTTACATAATTTGGCTATTGTTGATTGTGTTGCTATAAGCATTGGGGGGTATGTGTTCCTTCGAATTAGTATTTTTGTATCTTTTGGAAAATATCTACTAGTGCAGGGGCACCTGGGTGGCTCAGCCAATTGAGTGTCTGAATTTGGCTCTGGTCATGAACTCATAGTTCATGGTTTTAGGCCCCACATCGGGCTCTGTGCTGACAACTCAAAGCCTGGAGTCTTCTTTGGATTCTGTGTCTTCCTCTCTCTCTCTTTGATTCTCTCCTGCTTGCATTCTCTCTCTCTCTCTCTCTCTCTCTCTCTCTCTCTCTCAAATAAATAAACATTAAAATCTTTAAAAAAAAAAAACCTAGTGGTGCAGTTGCTGGTCCATAGGGTAGTTTTATTTTTATCTTTATGAGAAATTTCCATACTGTTTTCCAGAGTGGCTGTACCAGTTTGCATTCCCACCAACAGTGTAAGAGGGTTCCCCTTTCTCCACATGCTTGCCAACATCTGTTGTTTCCTGAGTTGTTAAATTCAGTCATTCAAGACAGCTTTATTCTTAAGTCTAGCTGTGACATTCAACTTTTTATATTAAGGAATTCAATATATTTTCACATATAGTTTCACTCTCTTATGTCATTCCTATGAGGTACAGAGAGACAGACATTATCCAGAGTATGCAATAAAGTCATATTTCCAAAGCCCCTGAACAACAAATAGCAGAAACAAGACTGGAATGTAGGTTTTCTAAATCCCACTCTAATCTCCCCTAGTTTAAACTTCTCTCTTTCCCAAAATGATACTTAAGAAAATTTTAAGTAGGAGCAGCAAGATGGCGGAGAAGTAAGGAGCCCCATTACCTCCGTCCACCCACAATTATCAAACTGAGAAGAATTAAACAGCCACAGCTCTCTGATCACCAAGAATGGAGGTGTGCAGACAGACCCCTTATGGACAGCAGTCTCACGGTTGCCTGAATAAGTGAGTGCAAACAGGGACCGGAGACTTTAGGGGAGGGAGCGCCGGCTCCGGAGACAAAGCACCGAGGGAGCGCCCAGAGGCTTGGCGCTGGGCCTGCTGAAACCCCCGTGTCCCCAGGCACACCGCTCCTAGCCCGGCGGAGAGGCCGGGAGCCTGGAGGCGGACAGGTCAGCGGGGATCGGCACAGTGCGGGGCAGCCGAGAGAGAGCCCGGAGGTGCACAGATTCCCCGACAGTCGTTCACGCGGGGCGCCGGGTATCCAGAGGTGCACAGATCTTCACAGCCACGCGCGGTACCGCCGGGCAAGACAGGAGAGAGACCAGGGAAAGAGAAGTAGAGACTGAGTTACTCACAGCGCAATCCCTGCAGAGGAGAGATTTAGCCCGGGACTGAGGGCCACTGAGCGCTGAGGGAGAGATCTGCCCCTTCAGCGGGGTGTTCAGTCAGACCAGGAAGCTCACCGACTTCAGGTGGAGCCAGGGGAGAACTCTGAATTCACAAACTCCCTATCCGCCCCGACCAGAAAGCTGCCCACCTGCAGAGGATTTTAACTGTGGTGGCAATATTGAGTGTGCGGGAGAGGACTTAGAAACTGGGCAGAACTTGGAAAACAGAAACAATTAGATCCGCCCGAGGCACAAGAAGGTTGGACTCCAGAGAGTGGCTGGAACGCATGGTCTGAGGGGGACTTGGGGCGCCCATCACCATTCTTCTTCTCGCATCCACCAAGGCGGGGCCTCAGATAGCAGCCCTTGGGACCCCACCCACCTACACCAAGCCACGCCCATCCGCGCTGGAGAGCTGCTGTGCTTGTGCTTATTACCATTAAGTGGTTTTTTATTCTTAATATGTTTAATTTTTAATTGTCCCCTGTCTTCTCTTTACTATCTTCCTATTTCCTTCCTTTCTCCCTTTCCTGCTGGAATCTGGGAAAGACCAACAATTAGGCACTGCTGTGCTTAGATCAACCTTTACAATCCAGACAGTTTTCCTTTAATCCATCCTTATCTCCCCCAACTCCCACTGCAGGTTTTAAGCTCTCAGAATGTCCTTTTTTTTTTCTTTTATTTCAATAATATTTTATTGTCAAATTGTTTTCCATACAACACCCAGTGCTCTTC
>NC_043717.1:54676703-54680372 GCF_006229205.1 Suricata suricatta
TGGTGTAGTCCTATGAAGGAAAACAGACTGACAAACACCAAGGGAACAGAAGCACACATACACACAGACAAATCAAACAAAGAAACACATTACAGAGGGGAAAGAAAAGAAAGAAAATGGGAGGGAAAGAGAGGAAAAGAAGAGAAGAAGAGAAAATTAAAAGAAAAGAGAAAGAAGAAAAGACAAAAAAATATATATATAAGGGGGTCGGAGACAACAAAGGACAGTAGACCGTTTAAAAGTGTATGACCAGTTTAGGGGAGAGGTAAGGATGAGATATAGGAGAATATATCTGGGTTGCAAGAAGGTGAAAAATTAAGGGCAAAGAAGAAAGGAATATAAGGAGTAAAAATTAAAGGAATTGAGTAAAGAAAAAGGAACAAAAAGGTAATAATGACAAAGAAATTAGTACAAAACTAGTGAAGAAAAAAAAATTTTTTATATATTAAACAAACAAACAACAAAACACAAAACAAAACAAAAAAACAAAAACGAAAAAAAAAGCAGCAGCTCCCCCTGGTGGATAGGCTTGGTTTGATGTGGTAGGTCTTGGAGTCTGTTCTCAGAGGCTCCGCCCCTGCCTGAGGCGAAATGAGCAGCAGGAGGTGAAGTGGGCACCTTCACAGACTCAATTGAGGAGTCCCCACTCCATCAGGATCGCGATTGCAATGGGGGAAAGGGAAAAAACAAAAAGCAAAAAAACGAGTCTCTCTTAGTTTCTGATAGCTTTGCTCAAGACGCTGTGCGCTGCTGGAAATGAGCTGGGAGCTCCTACAGTCTAAGCGCGCGCCCAGGCCTCCACCCGCCACAGACTCTTTGTTGGGGGCCGTGTAGGTGTGCGCCCTATTATTTCCCTGTTGGCACCTGGGATTCGTGCAGTCCGTGCAGGGGGCTAGGTGTGCGGTGGAAATGCGGTCCGTGGTCCCGTTCCCAAAACCAAGTTCGAATTGCTCATGCCTGGCGCTGTCGCCGTTCAGGCCGCTTCCCGCCAGGGAGCACGCCTCCCCAGTGCAGCTGCTTCTCACAGCCACAGAGGCCTCTGATTCCCCGCCGAGATGGCTTAGGGCTGGAAACTGTTCCTTATCTCGCACCACCCCGGATCGGGATTCCGGCTACCCAGCAGTTATCTATGGAGTTGGTTTCTGTCTCCAAGCGCAGCCAAGCGTTCTGTACCTCTTTCCCAGAGACAGTTCTATGAGCGTGTTCCGACTCTGTCTCTGTCTCTTCCCTTTGTCTCTTGGGTGCTGCGCGCTTGCGCCACGTTGGGCTGGGGATCTTACCTCCCCTGCCTGTCCCGGGCTGGCCCATTTTCGGATCTCCCCCGTTCTCCCCCAGTCACTCAGATATCCTTGAGGTTCTATTCCTTCTGGAGTTCGTATTTTCTCCTTCCGCTCTCGCAGATGAGCGTAATATCCTTCTCAGTTCGATAAATGGTGCAGATGGAGTTTACAGAGCTCTCTTCCTCTCTGCCATCTTGGCTCCACCCCCTCAGACTGTCCTTTATCTCTGACTGTCGCTGTGCCCCCCAATCCCCGACTGCTTTTTTCTTTCTTTCTTTCCCCATTTGTTTTTTCCACTTCCCTTTTTTTTCTTTTCTTCTTTTTTCTCCTCTCATTTCTTTCCTGTTCCTTTTTTTCTTTCCCGCTTAGGTTTGCTTCTTTATCAGTACATTTGTGTGCTTGTCTTCTCTGTGTGTTTGTCTGTTTTCCTTTTCAGGGCTGCCTCAAGAAATAACCCAAAGCACACATAGTGGAAAACCTCAAATATCGCTGAGTAGGGAATAAATTAATCCGAGGCATGACAAGAGAAACCGAGAGACACCATTTAAAAAAAAAATCTCCTGAAACGACAGACCCTAGACACTCCAAGAGCCTCCTTCTATAGAGGAATAATAATAAATGCACAGTGCAGAACGAGCTTTTAAAACGGACAAGAGACAGAAAGCTAGCCAAAATGATGAAACGAAAGAACTCTTCTCAAAGAAACTCCAGGAAGAAATCACAGCTACAGAACTGCTCAAAACAGACATAAGCAACATAAGTCAACAAGAATTTAGAACGATTGTCATAAAATTAATTGCTGGCCTGAAAAAAACATGGAAGCTATCAGAGAAGATATTGATACAAAGACTAGGAACCTTCAAAATAGCTCTGACAAGTTAGAAAAGACTCTAAATGAGATGTATAATAAGTTGGAGGCTGCCAATGCACGTATTGAAGAAGCAGAGAGGAGAATAAGTGAATTAGAAGACACAGTTATAGCAAAAGAGGAGGCCAAGAAAAAGAGAGAGAAAATGATTCAAGAGCACGAAAGGAGAATCAGAGACCTGAGTGATACAATCAAATGGAACAATGTTCGTATCATAGGAGTTCCTGAAGAGGAAGACAAAGACAGAGTGATTGAAGGTGTCCTAGACCAAATTATACAGGAAAATTTCCCCAATCTGGGGAAAGAGAAGGACATTGAATTTCAGGAGACATACCGAACTCCCCTAAGACGTAACGTAAACCGACCTTCAGCACAACATATCATAGTGAAACAGGCAAAATATAAAGACAAAGAGAGACTTCTGAAAGCAGCTAGGGAGAAAAGGGCCCTCACATACAAAGGGAAACCTATCAGAGTGGTTACAGACCTATCTAATGAAACTTGGCAGGCCAGAAAAGAATGACAGGAAATCTTCAATGTGATGAACAGGAAGAATATGCAGCCACGAATCTTTTACCCAGCAAGCCTGTCATTCAAAAAAGAAGGAGAGATAAAGGTTTTTCCAAATAAACAAAAGTTGAGAGAATTCATCACCCCCAAACCAGCCCTACAAGAAATATTAAGAGGGACTCTATGAGGGAAATGTAGCAAGGAATAAAGGTACCAGAGACATCACTACAAACATGAACTCTACAGGGAACACAATGAATCTAAACCCATATTTTTCAATAATAACACTGAATGTCAATGGACTGAATGCTCCATTCAAATGACACAGGGTGGCAGAATGGATCAAAAACCAAACCCCATCTATTTGCTGCCTACAAGAGACTCACCTTAGATCTGAAGACACCTTCAGATTGAAAGTAAGGGGATGGAGAAATATCTACCATGCAACTGGAAGCCAAAAGAAAGCTGGAGTAGCCATACTTATATCGGACAAACTGGACTTTAAAATAAAGGCAGTAACAAAAGATGAAGACAGACACTATATAATAATTACAGGGACTCTACATGAAGAAGAGCTAACAATTATAAGCATTTATGTGCCAAATTTGGGAGCTCCTAGATACATAAAACAATTAATCACAAACAAAAGCAATCTTATTGATAAGAATATGCTAATTGCAGGGGACTTTAATACCCCACTTACAACAATGGATAGGTCAGCCAGACAAAAAATTACTAAAGAAACAATAGACTTGAATGGCACACTGGAGCAGATGGAATTGATAGATATATTTAGAACTCTGCATCCTGACGCTAGGGAATTCACTTTCTTCTAGAGTGCACATGGCACATTCTCCAAGATTGGTCACATACTGGGTCATAAAACAGCCCTCCATAAATATAAAAGAATTGAGATCATACTATGCACACTTTCAGATCACAATGCTATGAAACTTGAAATCAACCACAGGAAGAAGTCTGGAAAACCTCCAAAAATGTGGAGGTTAAAAA
>NC_043717.1:54680472-54682193 GCF_006229205.1 Suricata suricatta
GGGGGGAAGACAGGTGGTGGTGATGGTGGAGGGCACTTGAGAGGAAGAGCACTGGGTGTTGTATGGAAAACAATTTGACAATAAAATATTATGAAAAAAATAAATAAAAACTTAAAAAAATAAAAAAATAAATAAAAAAATAAAAGAAGATGTGGTATATATATACAATGGAATATTATATGGCAATGAGAAAGAATGATATATGACCATTTGTAGGAAAGTGGATGGACCTTGAGAGTGTCATGCTAAGCGAAATAAGTCAGGCAGAGAAGGATAGATACCGTATGTTTGCATTCATAGGTCTAACAGGAGAGACCTGGCAGGGGACCATGGGGAGCGGAAGGGGGAAAGAGAGCAGGGCAGAGCGAGGGACACAGATCAAGGGAGACTACTGAATACTGGAGAGGATCCATGGACTGAAAGGGGAGGGGGAGGGGGGCGGGGGGGAGGGTCATGGTGGGGGGCACTTGGGGGGAAAAGCACTGGGTGTTATATGGAAACTAATTTGACAATAAACTATTATAAAAAAACAAAACAAATAAAAAAATAAATAAAATAAAATAAACAAACTGAAAAAAAAAGAAAATTTTAAGTAAAATCTTCTCTGTTCAGTTCTGTTAACTATGATTTACTTATTACATTTTTGTTCACTTCAAATCTTAGTCCCTGGAAATATCTTAAATACATTGCATTTGAATTTATTGGAGATGGAATCTTAAGTCTAGACAGACTTGGCAGGGTCTGTAGACTGAATTTCCAATAATTCACACCATTAACAGGACTTTTAAATGTCTGAGGTGTGTGATATCCCTGTGAATTCACTAAAGGTCAAGGCAAAAACTGACCTTGGTAGTTGCTTTTCCTTAAAAATCAGAGACCATTTTGATATGGGAAATAACCACTACCCAGATGCCATTGTTAGTCATGTTTCTATAACATTAGTTAATCAAACAACATATTGAGCTCCTATTATATGTTAGGCATGACATAAATTACAAATTTAACTTTTCTTATAATAACCAGGCCAGGATATCTTTTTTTGTGAGAGGTGATAGAGGCAGAGAGAGAATTCCAAGTAGACTCAGTGTTGTCAGCACAGAGCACAACATCTGGCTCAATATCATGAACTGTGAGAACATGACCTCAGCTGAAATGAAAAGTCAAGCACTTAACTGACTGAGTTAAGTCAGGTGCCCAGGCCATGATACTTTTAAATGAAGAGAAATTGGTAGCCTAGATTTGGGTTATCAAACATTCCCTTTATCTTTAGACTGTAGTAATTGCACATGGCATGTAAATGGTTAAAATTGTGTTTGTATATAAATACACATATACATACTATACACACATGTACATGTATATATACCTATACACATAGATATATAAGTATATTTGAACTTTTACTTCTGATAAAAAAGGATTTTACTGCTATAAAACAAATGGAAAGAAGACTTAATTTAACAAGGTGGCTTTACTTGAAAATTTTATGATTCCAAGTAAGAAAGATCAATAAGTTTTCTCGGATGATAAGGTATAAGTTCTTCTGTTCTTAAAAGTGTTGGGCTCCGTTGTGTATATATACCACATCTTCTAGATCCACTCATCAGGTGATGGACATTTAGGCTTTTTCCATGTTTTGGCTATTGTTGATATTGCTGCTATGAACATTGGGGTACATGTGCTCCTATGCCTCAGAATTTCTGTATCTCTTGGGTAAATCC
>NC_043717.1:54682293-54699129 GCF_006229205.1 Suricata suricatta
GAGAGAGAGAGAGAGAGAGAGAGAGAGAGAGAGAGGGAGAGAGAGAGAAATGAAAATGAAATGGTCCAAAATCTTTGGAATGCAGTGAAAAAAGGTTCTAAGAGAGAAATTTATTGTGAAACAGGCTGATCTCAAGAAATTAAAAAAAGTTCAATTAAACAACTTAACGTTATACCTAAAGGAAGTTAAAAAAAAAAAGAGAACAAAGACCAAGGTGATTAGAAGAAAGGAAATAATAAAGAGCAGAGCAGAAACAAATGACATAGAAACTTTGAAAAGGGAAAAAATCAATGAAAAAAGAGCTTGTTCATTGAAAAGATAAACAAAAATGATAGGCCCATTTCCAGACTGAAGAGAAAGGACCCATATAAATAAAATCAGAAATGTGAGAGGAGTGTTAACAGATAACACAAAATAGAAGAGAACACTATGAAAAATTACATGCCAACTAGTTGGACAACCTAGAAGAAAGGATAAATTCCTACAAACATTTAATATTCCAAAATTGAATCAGGAAAACTAGAAAATCTAAATAAGCTAATTATTAGTAGTTGAAATGAATATTTTAAATTGAATCAATAATTTTTTTAAACTACCAAAGAATAAAAGTCCAGGACCAGATGGATTCACAGACAAATTATATGAAACATTTTAAAAAGAGTTAATACCTATTCTCCTGAAACTGTTTCAAAAACTAAATGAGGAAGGTCAGCTTCCAAATATGTTCTACAACCCAGCATTACCCTGACCCCCAAATCAAAGACATGACAAAAAAGAAAACTACAGGCCAATAACCCTGATGAACATAGATGCAAATATCCTCAACAAAATATTATCAAACATATCCAACAATATGTAAACAGGATCATTCACCCAAATCAAGTGGGATTTATTCTGGGGATGCAAGGATGGGTCAGTATTCACAAATCAATCAATATCATACACCACATTAACAAAGCAAAGAATAAAAATCATATTATCATCTCAGAAGATGGAAAAAAAGCATTTCATAAAATTTCAACATCTGTTCATGATAAAAACTCTCAATAAAGTGGGTTTAAAGGGAGCATACCTCAACATAATAATGGCCATAAATGAAAAACCCACAGCTAAAATTATACTCAATGATGGAAAACAGAGCATTTTTTCTATGGTCAGGAAGACGACAATGCTGTCCACTCTTTTATTTTATTTAAACTTTTACTTAACCTAGTACTAGAAGTCTTAGCCTCAGCAGTCAAACAAAAAAGAAAGAAGAGAAGAAAGAAACAAAAATCACCTATATTAGTAAGGAAGAAGTGAAACTGTCACTATTTGCAGATGATATGATACCATACATAGAAAGCCCTACAGATCACCAAAAAAAAAAAAAAACAACAAAAAAACAAAAAAAAAACCAAAAACAAAAAAAAAACCTCTTAGAAGTGATAAATGATTTCAGTAAAGGTTTAGGATACAAAATTAATTTCCAGAAACTGGTTTCATTTCTATACACTAATAAGGCGCCAGAAAGAGAAATTGAGAAAACAATTTCATTTACAACTGCACCAAAAAGAATAAGATATCTAAGAATAAACTTAATCAAGGGAATGGAAGACCTGTACTCTGAAAACTATAAAACACTGCTGAGAGAAATTGATGAGGATACAAGCAAATGGAAAGATATCCCATGATAATGGATTGGAAGTAAAAATATTGTTAAAATGTCCATACATCTGAAAGTAATATATAGATTCAATGCAATCCCAATCAAAATACAACAGCATTTTTTCACAGAATTAGAGCAAATAATCCTAAAATTTGTATGGAACTGAAAAAGACACTTAATACCCAAAGCAGTCTTGAGAAAGAACAAAGGTGGAGGTATGACAATTCAGATTTCAAGATACAAAAAAAGCTGTAGTAATCAAAACAGTATGATACTGGCAGAAAAATAGACACGTAGATAAATAGAATGAAAACGAGTTCAGAAGTAAACCAATGCTTATATGGCTTATTAATCTATGACACTGGATGAAAGGATATACAATGGGGAAAAGACATTCTCTTCAAAAAATGGTGGTTGGAAAACAGGACAGCAACATGTGAAATAGTGAAACTGGACCACTTTCTTACACCATGCACTAAAATAAACTCAAAATGAATGAAAGTCCTAACTGTAAGAACTGAAACCATAAAAATTCTAGAAGAGAACACAAGCAGTAATGGCTCTGACATTGACTCTAGAAACATTTTTTGAGATATGTCTCCTCAGGTAAAGGAAACAAAAGAAAAACCAAACTACTGGGACTATACCAAAATGAAAAAGTTTTTTTTACAGTGAAGGAAACCATCCAAAAAAACAAAAAACAATTTACTAAATGGAAGAAGATATTTGCAAATGATATATCTGATAAGGAGCTAATATCCAAAGAATATAGAGAACATATATAACTCAGCCCCCACAAAACCCCCAAAATAATATGATATAAAATGTGCAGAGAGCTTGAATAGACTATTTTTCCTAAATAAGACATACAGATGGCAAACAGACACAAGAAAACATTCTCAATATCACTATTCATCTGGTAAATGTTAATCAAAACTAGATGCGATATCATTTTGCACTTGTCAGAATGACTAAAATCAAAATGACAAGAAATAACAAGTATTGGTGAAAGTGTGAATAAAAGGAACTCTTGTGCACTGTTGGTGGGAATGCAAATTAGTACAGCCACTGCAGAAAAAGGATGAAGTTGCTTCAAAAAAAATAATAAAAACACAGAGAAATAGAAATACCATGTGATCCAGTAATTCCACTACTGGGTATTTACCCAAAGAAAACAAAAATGCTAATTTGAGAAGACATACGCACCTTTATTTTTATTGCAGCATAACCAAGATATAGAATTAACCCAAGTATCCACTGATAGAAAAATGGATAAGAAAGATGTGGCGCTCGCGCGTGCACATACACACACACACACACACACACACACAGGAATAACACCCAGCTATTAAAAAAAAATACTTTGGGGCACCTGGGTGGCTCAGTTGGTTAAGTGTCTGACTTAAGCTCAGGTCATGATCTCACAGCTCATGAGTTTGAGCCCCCATCTCAGGCTCTGTGCTGAGAGCTGAGAGCCTGGAACCTACTTGAGATTCTGTGTGTCCCTCTCTCTCTCTGCCCCTCCTCCAAATGCTCTGTGTCTCTTTCTCCCTCAAAAATAAATAAACATTTAAAAATAAATAAATAAATAAAATGAGATCTTGCTATGGGTGACAATATGGATGGACCTAGAGGGTACTATGTAAGGGAAATAAATCAGATAGAGATGAATACCATATGGCTTCATCTATATGTGGAATCTAAAAAACAAATTAAATGAATACACAAATCAGAAAAAAAACCCCACAAGTAATCAAAAATCAGAATCAGACCTATAAGTACAGAGAACAGCCTGATAGGTGCCATAGGTATGGAGGAGAGGGGATGGGCAAAATTAGTGAAGAAGAAAGGAAGGCAAGGCTTCCAGTTATGGAATGAATAAGTCATAGGAATAAAATGTACAGAATAAGAAACATAGTCAATTGTATTGTAATAGCTCTACATGGTGACAAATGGTAGCCGTACTGGTGATGAAGATTACAACATACAAACTTTTTGAATTGATATGTGGTACACTTGAAACTAATTGTGTGTCAACTATACTCAAAAAAGTGGTGGGGTATACTCCGTATCTTCATTCAGATAACAGAGGAGTATGAACTTTAAACTGCCAAACAGTTATTTATTATGAATAATCTAAATATTTACTACTATATTAGAAGTACATTTACTTTATTAAATTATGAGGAGGCCATGCAAAAGTGAGAAAATTTAAGACTCAGAATGAGAATTCCTCGTTTCTCCAAGCTTTATAATTCATTTATTCCTTTATTTAGATATGCATACAGCAATACATATTAAGAGTCTAGATTGTGCAGGGCGCCAGGGTTGCTCAGTTGGTTAAGCATCTGACTTCAGCTCAGGTCATGATCTCATGGTCTGTGAGTTCGAGCCCCACATCGGGCTCTGTGTTGACAGCTCAGATTCTGTGTCTCCCTCTCTCTGCCCCTATCCCACTCATGTCTGTCTATCTGTCTGTCTCTCTCTCTCTCTCAAAAGTAAATAAACATTAAAAAAAATTAAGAGTCTACATTGTGCTAGTTACTGGAGATACAATGGTGAACATTACTGTGTGACCATAGGTAAATTACCTCTCTTCTTGGGCCCACTTTTTTTTTAATCTATAAAAATGAAAGGCTGGCCAAAAAATTTCCCTAACTTACAAGGGAAGACCCATGAGGC
The DNA here is from genome assembly GCF_006229205.1 of Suricata suricatta. NCBI lineage: Eukaryota > Metazoa > Chordata > Mammalia > Carnivora > Herpestidae > Suricata > Suricata suricatta. The sequence goes on from NC_043717.1 coordinate 54,686,624, forward strand.
TAGTTGCAGATTTCTTAACAGAAACATGACAGGTCAAAAGGGAATGGCAAGATATAGACAGAGTGCTGAAAAAGAAAAATCTCAGCCAAGAATACCCTATCCAGCAGGGCTATCGTTCAGAATTGAAGGAGAGATAAGGAATTTCCCAGACAAAACATTAAGGAGTTTGTGACCACTAAACCAGCCCTACAAAAAATCTTAAAGGGAACTCTTTGAGTGAGAAGGAAACTCCAAAAGTGACAAAAACTAGCAAGGAGCAGAGAAAAGCTTCAGAAACAACACAAAACAAGTAATAAAATAGCACTAAATACATACATATCAATAATTACTCTGATTATAATTGGAAACACTTCAATAAAAAGACATAGGGTGTCAGAATGGACAAATAAAAAAACCAACAAGATGCATCTATCTGTTGCCTACAAGAGATTCATTTTATACCTAAAGACACCTGTGGATTGAAAGTGAGGGGATGGAGAAATATTTATCATAGAAAGGGACATCAAAAGAAAGCCTGAGTAGGAATACTTATATAAGACAAACTAGACTTTAAAACAAAAACTGTAGCAAGATGAAGAAGGGCACTATACCATAATAAAAGGGACAACTCAAGAAATCTAAGAACTGCAACTTTGTATGCACTGAACATGAGAGCACCCAAATACATAAAACAATTAATAACAAACGTAATGAAACTCATTGATAATAATGCAATAATAGTAGGGGAGTGTGACTCCCCAATTACATCAATGGACAAATCATATAAGCAGAAAATCAACAAGGAAACCATGGTTTTGAAGGACACACTGAACCAGATGGACTTAACAGATATATTCAGAACATTCCATTCTAAAACTGAATACACATTTTTTTCAAGTGCACATGGGACATTCTCAAAATAGATCACATATAAGGTCACCAAACAGGCCTTAACAACAAAGACTGAGTTTATACCATGCATATTTTCTGACCACAATGCTATGAACTTTGATCAACCACAAGAAAAAAAATGGAAAGACCACAAATTATGAAGGTTACCCAACATTCTACTAAACAATGAATGGGTCAGCCAGGAAATAAAAGAAGAAATTTAAAAATACATGGAAACAAATGAAAATGAAAACACAATGGCCAAAAATCTTGGGGATGCAGCAAAAGCAGTCATCAGAGGGAGGTATATAGCAATAAAGGTCTACCCCAAAAACAAGAAAAATCCCAATTATGCAACCCACACTTGCACCTAAGGAGATAGAAGAAGAACAACAAAGAAGCCTAAAGGTAGAAGAAGGGAAATAATAAAGATTAGAGCAGATACAAAATGATACAGAAACTAAAAAACAATAGAACAGACAAATTAAACCAGGAGATGGTTCTTTGAAAAAAAAAAAAAACCTATGAAATTGATAAACACCTCACCAGATGTATCAAAAAGAAAAGAGAAAGGACGGAAATAAATAAAGTCACAAATGAGAATAGAGAAATAACAACCAAAATTACAGAAATCCAATTATGAGAACTTTACCAAATATTTATGCCAACAAATTAAACAACCTGGAAGAAATGGATGAAATTTTAGAAATATATAAACTACCAAAACTGAAATAGGGAGAAATAGAAAACTTGAACAGACTGATAACCAGCAAAGAAATTTAATCAGCAATGAAAAAAATCTTCCAATAAAAAAGTCCAGGGCCAGATGGCTTCACATGTGAATTATGCCAAACATTTAATGTTTTCTTTCTTTTGAGAGAGAGACAGAAAGAGTGAGCAGGGGAGGGGCACAAAGTGAGGAAGACATAGAATGTGAAGCAGGCTCCAGGCTCTGAACTGTCAGCACAGAGCTTGACACGGGGCTCTAACTCATGAACTGCGGGATCATGAGCTGAGCTGAAATTTGCCACTTAACCAACTGAGCCAACCAGGCGCCCCCATACCAAACATTTAAAGAAGAGTTAATACCTATTCTTCTCAAAAAAAACAGAAGAGGAAGAACCCTTCCAATTTCATTCTATGAGGCAAGTAGTACCCGATATCAAAACCAGACAAAGACTGCACTAAAAAAAAAGGGAGGTGGGGACTACAGGCCAATATCCTTGATGGCATGGATGCAAAAATTCTAAATAGCATACTAGGAAATCAAACCCAACAGTACATTAAAGGAGTCATTCTCCACGATCAAGTGGGATTTGTTCCTGGGATGCAAGCATAGTTCAATATTCACAAATCAATCAATGTGACACACCACATCAATAAAGAAATGATAAGAACCATAATATCCTTTCAATAGATGCATAAAAAGAATTTAACAAAAGTACAAAATCCATTCATGATCAAAACCCTCTAACAAAGTAGGGTTAGAGGGAATATACCTCAACATAATAAAAACTTTACAGGAAAAACCACAGCTAATATCATCCTCCATGGGCAACAACTGAGAGCTTTTCCTCTACATTCAGGAACAAGACAGAGGTGTCCACTCTCACCACGGTTATTTATCATAATACCTGAAGTTTTAGCTCACTCTCAACTTAAACAAATGTACAAGTGTTTTTACTTAAGACAGCCATCATGTTTCAGTGCATGGTAAAAGTGCTTTATGTATACTTTCTATTTTATCTTACAGAATATTTTTTTTAAATGTGCTCAATGGTCAAGATTTCACTTTTAGTGCTTTATCAAGAATATGCTTTTTTAAAATTTTTAATGATTTATTTATTTTTGATAAAGAGAGAGACAGAGCATGAGAGGGGGAGGGACCAAGAGAGAGTGAGACACAGAATCAGAAGCAGGCTCCAGGTTCTGAGCTTATCAGCACAGATCCCGACGTGGGGCTTGAACCTATGAATGTGAGATCATGACCTGAGCCAAAGTTGGAGGCTTAAACGACTGAGCCACCCAGTTGCCCTCAAGAATATTCTTAAATAAAACTAGCAAATTTATTTATTATAAGTGTATGATGGTGAAGAATACAAAGACTATTACTACAGTTTGGTAACCACTATCTTGATTCATGCTAAGAGCCTGGCAGTTTTATCTACAACTGCTTTTGCACCATGATTGCAATTGTTGGGCATGGTTGTTCCAGGATAAACCATGAGATTCAAAAAAGTTATTCAGTAATATGTATATTTTAACAATACTGGTATTTTTTTCCATTTTTTGAAGTTTATTTATTTATTTTGAGAGAGACAGAGACAGCATGAGTGGGGGAGGGGCAGAGAGAGAGGGAGAAAGAGAGAATCCCAAGGCAGCTCAGAGCCTGATGCAGGGCCTGAACCCACAAAGCCATGAGATCATGACCTGAGCCAAAACCAAGAGTTTGATGCTTAACCGACTGAGCCACCCCGATGCCCCATCATTTTTAAAATTCTAATTTCAGTATAGTTAACATATAGTATTAAATTAGCTTTAGGTGTAAAATATAGTGATTAAACAATTTTGTGATCCAGTAATTGCATTAGTAGGTATTTACCCAAAGGATACAAAAATACTAATTCAAAGGGTACATGTATCCCAATGCGTATAGCAGCATTGTCAACAATAGCGAGGTTATAGAAAGAGCCCAAATGTTCATTGACTGATGAATGGATAAAGAAGATGTAACATATATTTACAATGGAATATTACTCACCTATAGAAAAGAATGAAATCTTGCCACTTGCAAGGATGAGGATGGAGCTATAGAGTATTATGCTAAGCAGAGTAAGTCAGAGAAAGACAAATACCCTATGATTTAATTCATATGTGAAATTTAAGAAACAAAATAAATGAACATAGGGAAAAACTGAGAGGCAATCTAAGAAATAAATTCAATTATAGAGAATAAACTGATGATGACTGGGAGGGAGGTGGACACAGGGGGAGGGTTAAACCAGGATTAAAAGGGCATTTGTTATAATGAGCATTGGGTGTTGTATGTAAGTGATGAATCACTAAATTCTACACCTGAAACTAATATTGCATTGTATGTTAACTAGCTAGAATTTGAATAAAAACTTGAAAAAAATTAGGAATATAAACCTTCAATAAAAATAAAAACAAAAACTACATATTGCTAATTACTCATCAAAAGACGTGTACTCAATCCCCTTCACCTACTTCATTCATCCCCGAACTACCTCCTCTCTTATAATCATCTGTCTATCCATTTTTGGCTTTGTCTCTTTCCCCCCCTTTGTTTGTTATACATATCACATCTTTATCCACTCATCTACCAATGGACATATCGCTGCTTCTGCAATTTGGCTATTGCAAATTATGCTGCAATAAACATAAAGGTATACATATCTTTTATCAGTGTGTTTGTATTTTTTGGGTAAATACTCAGTAATGTGATTACTGTATTTATGATAGCTCTATTTTTAACTTTTTGAATAACCTCCATATTGTTTTCCACAGTGGCTGCACCAATTTGCATCCCCACCAATAGTACACAGGAGTTGCTTTTTCTCCACATCCTCACCAGCACTTGTTTCTTCTGTTTTTGACTTCAGCCATTATGACAGGTGTGAGGTGACATCTCACTGTAGTTTTGATTTGTATTTCCCTGATGATCACTGATGTTGAGCATGTTTCCATGTGTCTGTTGGCAACCCGTATGACTTCTTTGGAGAAATATCTGTTCATGTCTTCTGCCCATTTTTATATTGTATTTTTTGTTTGTTAATTTTTTGTTCTTTTTGACTGTTTTATTTGTTTTGTTTTTGTTGTTGTTTTGGTGTTGAATAGTGTAAGTTCTTAATATGTTTTAGATGCTATGCCTTTATTTGATATGTCATTTACAAATAAGTATCTTCTCCACTTCAATAGTTGTCCTAAGTTGATAGTTTCCATTGCATTCCATTCCATTTCCAATAGTTTATTTTTGCTTGTTTCCCTTGCCTCAGGAGATTTGTCTAGAAAAATACTGTTATGGATAATGTCAGAGAAGTTACTGCCTTTGCTCTCTTTTGGGATTTTTATGGTTTTGGGTCTCAAGTTTAGGCCCTTAATCCATTTTATGTTTATGTATTTACAGTGATTTCAGCCACATTTGTAGATTCACCCATTCATAAGGCAAAAATATAATTTTGAGAATGTGATAATAAGTCATTCTTTATATTTGAAGCTTAATATTTAACTAGATAAGTTACTGTATCATTGGAAAGTGGCAGTGTCATGATTTCTTTTACTGACTTGTCATGCAGTAAGCATTAATTAAGAAATGTCAACTGTACATGGCTTAGTCTCTTAGTTACTGTGTGTGACTCTCCAGGAAATTTATAATAATTTATCCATAAATTTCTTTGGTGGTTTTATTTCTAGTTTGTAAAACTGTAATAAACAATTTTTGTTTTTAAAGAGCTTACCACATATATATTTAAAATATTGAATTATTTTTTTTCTATAATCACTAAGTGATTAAAATCAAATGGTATTGCTATTTTTTCTTTTATAGATTATTGTCAAGTTGGTTTCCATGTAACACCCAGTGCTCATCCCAACAAGTGCTCTCCTTCATGCCCATCACCCCTTTTCCCCTCTCCCCCACCCCCATCAACCCCCTGTTTGTTCTCAGTATTTAAGAGTCTCTTATGGTTTGCCTCCCTCCCTGTCTTTAACTATTTTCCCCTTCCCCTCCCCCATGGTCCCTGTTAAGTTTCTCCTGTTCCACATATGAGTGAAAACATATGATATCTGTCCTTCTCTGTCTGACTTATTTCACTTAACATAACGCCCTCGAGTTCCATCCACGTTGCTACAGATGGCCAGATCTCATTCTTTCTCATTGCATATAGTATTCCTTAGTATATATAAACCACAATGATATTGTAATTTAACTGTTATCATAACACTATATGAAAATGTTGTCACATGAGACACAATAGGGTAAATTATTAACATCTTTAAAGCTAAGAGAAATAGCTCTAATCATATTTTACTTTACAGTTTTTCCAATGTATCTGGAGTATAGTCTTCCCTTCCTTGAGTCAAGAAACTCTACTGTGATGTAAGTCTCAAGATGAAAATGATTTTCATCATCTTTAGAAATGGTTGAGCAAGCTATGAGCTGAGAAAGTGACTCTTCTACTCTACTATTTGTAATCTGATGATCCATTTCTTAAGTATAAGAAAAATATAAGCAAATACTTCATTTTAGTACAAAGTATTATTCAAATCTAAAATAATTTTTAGATAAAATGTAAAAATTTAGAAGTTTTTGAAAAATTTTATTAACTATAACTGTAAAACAAGATAAAATGTACACATATTGTGTCTTCACAGAGGCATTAAGGAAACTCTAGAATTTTAAAATAGTGATTTTGTAGATAATAATATTATAGAGATTATTGCAGGTATGAGTATAGACAGCCAGTATGAAAATAGTGGAAGTAATGATAACAAATGGAGTTGTTTATATATATCTGAACATACCTCATAGTTATATTCTAGACCTACTATCTTAGAAAATTCTAGAAAACATAATAACATATCCATTAACTGTCAGAACAATAACATTATTGTATAGAATACACCCTTTGAGAAACACTATATGCTTGTGAAAAAATGTAAGTGAAAATAACAAATGTCTTAGTATAATTATAAAAACTGTTTTGACCTCACAGACCTTAAAAGAATCTCAGGAACACACAGAATGCACTCTGAGAATCTTTATTCTCAACTTCCCACTTTCCAATATGACATGTTTTGTTTTTGTTTTTGTTTCTGTGTTTTATTTTGATTTTGTTTTTACTGCCAAAATGAAGAAAAATTAGGTGGGGTGACCTTCTGTAATTACTTGGAAACCTCATATAGGAAGGTAAATAATTAACATAGTAAGTATTCATCAGCCTCTCCAGGTCTCATATTTCTTAATATATTTTACTTATGATTCAGTTGAAATTGGGTGATGTGACAACCTCAGTTAAAAGTAAAATATTGAAGGGCGCCTGGGCGACTCAGTTAGTTGAGTTTTTGACTCTTGATTTCAGCTCAGGTAATGATCCCAGAGTTGTAGGATTGAGCCCCACATCAGGCTCCACGCTGAGCGTGGCTCCTTCCCCTCTTTTTTCAGCTTCATTTTATCTTCTATTTCACCTATTTTCTCCTCTGTTTCTTCCATCCTCATTGTCCTGTATCTAGTTTCATTTTTAATTTTTTAATATTTATTTTTGAGAGGGAGGAGGAGCAGAGAGAGAGAGGGAGACACAGAATCCGAAGCAGACTCCAGGCTCTGAGCTGTCAGCACAGCACACCACGTGGGGCTCAAACACAAACTGCAAGTTCATGACCTGAGCTGAAGTTGGACGTCTAACCGACTGAGCCACCCAGTCTTACCATATCTAGTTTATCTTGCATCTCATCTAAAGAACTTCTGGATTCATCATATTTATTATGTCTTTGATCTCAGCAGCAAAGGTTTCTCTGGTGTCTTCTATGCTTTTTCAAGCCCAGATAGTAGTATTATAATGTTTTGTTCTAAATTCTTGTTCAGATAAATTGTGTATATCTGTTTAGAGCAAGTCTCTGGCTGTGATTTCTTATTGATATTTCTTCTGGAGAGAATTTATCCATCTTATCATTTTGGCTAAGCTTCTGTCTTCTGCTTGTTTTAAAAGATGTTATGTGTCCTGCACCTGAGAGTACTACTATATTAAAAAGGGATTGTACACTATTCAGGACCTGGAGCTCCAGAAAGTGTTTCTGGCATATGCTTCATGCACTCTGCTGTTGTATTCTTGCTTCTTTTTCTTACTCATCAGTCCTTTGCAGAGCTCCTCCTTGCTTGCAGTGGTGGAGTGTTTGGATTTTAACTAGGTGTGCTTTAATTTGTTTGTTGAAGTAACCCTAGGGAAAAAGTGGGGGAGGGGGAGTCTGATCCCATAGAAAGAGAAAAAGGAAAAAGGAAAAATGAAAACCCAACAGAGAATCACAAAACAATAAGGCTGAGTCCATTGAAAAGAAAGAAGAAAAAGGCAGAAGAAAAGAGAAAAGAAGGAAAAAGAATAGAATAAAAAAGCTCGATAAAAAATTAAAAAATATATAATTAGAAATGACAAAAAACAAATCAGAAACTATGAGCCTAATTCCAAAAGAAAAAAGAGGGTGGTAAAAAGAAAAAAAGTGTTGTCGGTGACTGGGGGCAGTGGCTATGTTGGTCTGGAGGAGAGGTTGGCTGCATTGGGTCAGTAAATAAGCAATTTCCAGGCACAGTGGCGGGGTTTGGTGTAAATGTGTCCCACTTCCACTAAGGGGCCACAGTATTGCTCTATGAAGTCCCACCATGTTGGTGTTGGGGGGAAAATGGTGTCAACCCACTGTCTTCACCCCAGACTGGGGATTTCAACCCACATTGCTCAGGCAGCCCTCACAGAAGAGTGCAGGCAGTCAGCTTGCCCTGCTCCACAATTTCTCCTAAGCCTTCTCCTAGGTGCTTGGCTGGGATTCAAAACCCAAAGTCTTAAATGATGTGGCATCATGTAGATCTGCTCCCCTCCTCAGGATTAAAGCCTCTCCACACTGCTGATGAAAGGCCTTTGGTTGGCACATGCAGGATCTTTTGTCCTTGGGGAGGCAATAGACCCTCTTTTCAAGGGAAAGGAGACTGTTCCCTCCCAGTGCGCCCCAGAGATCACTACACCACAGTATGCACTCCAAAGTCAGCATCCTCCTCCCCAGGAGAATGGGGCTAGGGTCCACTCCACAGAAAGTCACACATATCCAAAACCTCAGAGTTTCAGCTCCAAAGGCTGTTTACAAAAATGAACTGGGACACCCAGTACTTCTCACACCCCAGTCTATAGTTCCAAGAGGATTTCCTCTTGTGCTAATTCGATGTTGCACTTTCACAACCCCTCTCTCTTTCTCACCCTTTTGTCTCTCCACAGAAAGTGTTCTCTCTCCTCCCTAGCTCCACAATTTTATCTCCCTTGACTCACATACATGCACCTTGGTCCTGCCAAACTATCTCCCTCCAACTGTGGAGATCCTTCTGCTAGTCCACAGATCTATTTCCTGGGGGTTTCAAGTGATCTGACCTCAATACAGCTGTGTTTGAGGGACAAGAAAATCCAGGTCCTCCTACTGAATTAACATCACCACAAAGACAAAATCTACAAAGAACACAGTGGCACTAAATTCATATCTTTCAATAATCACTCTCAATGTAAATGGACCAAGTGCCCAACAAAAAGACATGGGTGGGAGAGCAGCAAGATGGTGGAAAAGTAGGGAGCTCTGTAATCTCTGCCCACCCATAACTATCAAACTGAGAAGGACTAAAACCACAATATTCTGATATTCTGATCTGCAAGAGTGGGAGGTGCACAAACAAACTCCTTCTAGATGACAGCCTCGTAGAGGCCTGAGTGAGTTCAGACAGGGACCAGAGACCCTGAGGGGAGGGAGCGCCAGCCCACAGTGGAGCCGAGAGAGAGAGCACCCAGAAAGGTGGTGCTGGGTCACAGAGGGCCATGTGTGCAGAAGCGGCACAGGACCATGGAGGGCTGCCCATGGAGGAGCTGTGAGGAGCCACACACAAAACTGCCCTGTAGAGTGGTGGAGAGCCTAGGGGAAGAGAAAAAGAGACTGAAAACACTCACAGAGTGGATGCTGGACAGCGAGAGACCTCGGCCTGGGACGGAGAGACACACCATCCCATATATAGCTGCTGGGCTCAAGGAAAGAAATTCGTCCCCTTCAGCAGGCTTGTTCTCCCTTGGGCTCAGCGGCTTGCCAACTCCAGGCAGAGCCAGGGAAAACCTGGCTCCCCAGTCCCCTTATTCAATTCCAGCCAGAAGCCGCCCGCCTGCTGGAAGACATTTCATGTCATTTCATCTGGGACAACAGCATTAAGGTGCACAGGCTAGTATTTGGGAAAGTGGCAGAGGTTAGGAAAAAAAAGCAATTTTGCCCACCCGTGACACAGGGAGATCGAACTCAAAAGAGTGGCTTGCTGTATGTGATCTGAGAAGGGCTGGGGCACCACCATTCTTCTCCCCACAACTGAAAAGGCGGAGCCTTGAAGAGCAGCTCCTGAGCCTCAACCAACCTACACCAAACCATGCCAATTCGCTCTGGAGAGCTGCTTTTTTTTTTTTTTTTTTTTTTACTTTTCTTAACTTTTTAAATTATTTTTAATTTTTAAATTTTTTATCCTTTTTCTCCTTTCTTTTTTCCTTCATTTCTCCTTTTTCCCCCTGGAGTCTGGGAAAGACCAACATTTATACACTGCCTTGATTAGATCAATTGCTGCTATCCAGATATGTTTTTCCTTATCTTATTCTCATCTCTCCCCTACTCAGGTTTCATGCTCTCAGACTGTCCTTTGTCATTTCTGTCCCCCTCTTCTTTTTCTCTTTTCTTTTCATTTTTTCCTTTTCTTTCTTTCTTTTTTTGTTTTTTCCTTTTCTTATTTTCTTTCCCCTTTTGGTTTGCTTATTTATTTGATTTGGCTGGGCATTGCCATACTTTTGTTCCCTGTGTGTTTGTATGTATGTTGTTCTTTTCAGGGCTAACTCAAGAAACAAGCCAAACTACACATGGTGAAGAGTCCCAAATACCACTGAGAAGGGAAATGAAATAATCAAAGGCAAAATAAGAGAAACCATTAAAAGAATACTTCCTGAAACGACAGGCCCTGGACAGTCAATTAACCTCCTTTAATACAGCAATAGTAACAGGTACACAGTGCACACCAAGCTTGCAAAACTGACAAGAGACAGAAATCTAGCCAAAATGATGAAACGTAAGAACTCTCCTCTAAAGAAATTCCTGGAAGAAATCACAGTCACAGAACTGCTCAAAACAGGCATAAGCACATAACTGAACAAGAATTTAGAAAAATTATTATAAAATAAATCGCCTGAATTGAAAAAACCATCAGAGAAGCTATTGATACAAAGACTAAGGACCTTCAAAATAGCTATGATGAGTTACAAAAGGGTATAAATGAGGTAGATGTATAATAAAATGGAGACAGCCACTGCACGGATTGAAGAGGCAGAGAGGAGAATAGGTGAATTAGAAGACACAGTTATAGCAAAAGAGGAAGGTGAGAAAAAGAGAGAAATTGATCCAGGAGCACAAAAGGAGAATTTGAGAAGTGAGTGACACAATCACACGAAACAATATCCATATCATAGGACTTCCCGAAGAGGAAGAAAGAGAAAAAAGTCCTGAAGGAGTACTTGATCAAATTACACCTGATAACATCCCAAATCTCAGGAAGGAAAAAGGCATTGAATTTCAAGAGGCACATAGAACTCCCCTAAGATGTAACCTGAATTAACCTTCAGCATGGTATATCATGGTAAAACTGGAAAAATATAAAGATAGAGAATTCTGAAAGCAGCTAGGGAGAAAATGGCCTTGACATACAAAGGGAAACCTATCAGAGTGGTTACAGACCTATCTAATGAAACCTGGGAGGCCAGAAACGAATGGCAGGAAATCTTTAATGTGATGAGCAGAAAAAATATGCAACCAAGAATCCTTTTTCCAACAAGTCTGTCATTCAAAATAGATGGAGAGATAAAGATTTTCCCAAATAAACAAAAATTGAGAGAATTCATTATCACCAAAACAGCCCTACAAAAAAGCCTGAGAGGGACTCTACAAGGAAAATGTAGTAAGGAATATAGGGCGCCAGAGACATCACTACAAACATGAACTCTACAGGGAACACAATGAATCTAAACCCACATTTTTCAATAACAACACTGAATGTAAATGGACTGAATGCTCCAATCAAACCACAGAGGCTAGGAGAATGGATTAAAAAACCAAAATCCATCTATTTGATGTCCATAAGAGACTGATCTTAGACCTGAAGACACCTTCAGATTGAAATAAAGGGGATGGAGAAATATCTAGCATGCTACTGGAAGTCAAAAGAAAGCCAGCATAACCATACTTATATCAGACAAACTGGACTTTAAAGTAAAGGCAATAACAAAGATGAAGAATGGCACTATATAATAATTATAGGGCGTCTCCATCAGGAAGAGCTAACAATTATAAACATGTATGCACTGAATTCGGGAGCACCCAAATACATAAAACAACTAATCACAAACAGAAACAATCTAATTGATAAGAATGTGCTTAAAACAGGGGATTTTAACACTCCACTTACAGCAATGAATATGTCAACCAGATAGAAACTCAGTAAAGAAACAATGGACCCAAACGGCACATTGGAACAGACGGAATTGATAAATATATTTAGAACTCTGCAACCTGAAGATAGAAAATTCACTTTCTTCTCAAGTGCACATAGCACATTCTCCAAGAGAGATTACATACTGGGTCATAAAACGGCACTCCATAAATACAAATGAATTGAGATCATACCATGCACACTTTGAGATCACAATGCTATGGAAACTTGAAATCAACGATAGGAAAAAGTCTGGAAAACCTCCAAAAATGTGGAGGTTAAAAATCACCTTACTAAAGAACAATTGGGCCAATCAGGCAATTAGAGAAGAAATTTAAAAATATATGGAAACAGAATATTGGTGCAA
>NC_043717.1:54699229-54702144 GCF_006229205.1 Suricata suricatta
GGATGCAGAACTTGAGAGACTATTGAAAGCTGAGAATGAACTGAGGGTTGAGGGGGAGGCGGGAGCGGGGAAGACAGGTGGTGGTGATGGTGGAGGGCACTTGAGGGGAAGAGCACTGGGTGTTGTATGGAAAACAATTTGACAATAAAATATTATGGAAAAAAAATATGGAACCAAATGAAAATGAAAATAAACAATCCAAACTCTCTGGGACACAGCAAAGGCAGTCCGAAGAGGAAAGTATATTGTAATCCAGGCTTATTTCAACAAACTAGAAAAAGTACAAATTCAAAATCTAATAGCGCACCTAAAGAAACTAGAAGAGTAGCAGGAAGAGCACTCCAAACCCAGTAGAAGAATAGAAATTATAAAGAAAAGGGCAGAAATAAACTATATAGAATCAAAAGAAACAGTTGAATAGATCAATAAAACCACGAGTTGGTTTCTTGAAAGAATAAACAAAATTGATAAACCTCTAGCCAGGCTCATGAGAAAGATAAAAGAGAACACCCAAATAGATAAAATCATGAATGAAAATTGATTTATTACAACCAATCCCTCAGAAATACAAGCAACAATCAGAAATTACTATGAAAAATCATATGCCAACAGATTGGACAGATTAGAAGAAATGGACAAATTCCTAAACATACATGCACTGCCAAAATTCAAACGGGAAGACATAGAATATCTGAAAAGACCAGTGAAGAAATCAAATCAGTTATCAAAAATCTCCCAATGAGCAAGAGCCCAGGGATGGGTGGCTTCCCAGGGGAATTCTATCAGACTTAACACCCATCCTTCTCAAACTATTCCAAAAAAAGAAATGGAAGGAGAACTTTCGAACTTATTCTACAAAGCCAGCATAACTTTGATTCCCAAACCAGACATAGACCCAACAAAAAAAAGAGAACTGCAAGCCAATATCCTTAATTAATACAGAAGCAAAAATACTGAACAACATACTAACAAATTGAATTAACAGCATATACAAAGAATTATCCATCATGATCAAGCGGAATTCATTCCTGGGTTACAGGACTGGTTCAATATTCACAAATCCACCAATGTTATACATCACTTTAACAAAAGAAAAGATAAAAATCATATAATCCTACTGACAGATGCAGAAAAAGCATTTAACAAAATACGGCATCACACTTTATTAAAAACCTTTGAGAAAGTCGAGATAGAAGGAACTTACTTAATCATTATAAAAGCAATTTATGAAAAGCCCAAAGCTAGTATCATCCTTAATGGGGGAAAACTGAGAGCTTTCCTCCTGAGATCAGAAACATGACATAGATGTCCACGTTCATGACTGTTATTTAAAATAGTGCTGGAAACCCTAGTATCAGCGATCAGATGACAAAAGGAAATAAAAGGCATCAGAATAGTCAAAGAAGAAGTCAATATTTCACATTTCCCAGGTGACATGATACTCTACATGGAAAACTCGATTAACTCCACCAGAAACCTACTAGAACTAATCCCAGATTCTGTGAAGTTGGAGGGTACAAAACCAATGTACAGAAATCGGTTGCATTCCTATACATCAATAATGAAGCAACAGAAAGAGAAATCAAGAAATTGATCTCATTCACAATTGCACGAAAAACCATAAAATACCTAGGAATAAACCTAACCAAAGATGTAAAAGGCCTGTATGGTGAAAACTATAGAAAGCTTATGAAATAAATTGAAGAAGACACAAAGAAATAGAAAAACAATCCTAGCTCATGGATTGGAAAAATAAACATTGTTAAAATGGCATTATTACCCAAAGCAATCTACACATTCAATGCAATGCCAGTCAAAGTTGCACCAGCAGTCTTCTCAAAGCTGGAACAAACTATCTTAAAATTCATATGGAACCACAGAAAATCCCGAATAGCCAAAGTAATATTGAAGAAAACCAAAACAGGAGGCATCACAATCCCAGACTTTAGCCTCTACTACAAAGCTGTCATCATCAAGATAGTATGTATGGTATTGGCACAAAAACAGACACATAGATCAATGGAATAGAATAGAGAGCCCAGAACTTGGCCCACAAATGTATAGCCAATTAATTTTTGACAAAGCAGGACAGAGTGTCCAATGGAAAAAAAGACTGCCTCTTTAGCAGGTGGTGCTGGGAGAACTGAACAGCAACATGCAAAAGAATGAAACTAGATCACTTTCTTACACCATACACAAAAATAAACTGAAAATGGCTGAAGGACCTGAATGTGAGACAGGAAACCATCAAAACCCTCAAGGAGAAAGTAGGAAACAACCTTCTCGACTTCAACCGCAACAATTTTCTCCTCGACACATTCCCAAAGGCAAGGGAAATGAAAGCAAAAATGAAATACTGGGACCTCATCAAGATAAAAATCTTCTGCAGTGCAAAGGAAACAATCAAGAAAACTAATAGGCAACCTATGGAATGGGAAAAGATAGTTGCAAATGACATATCAGCTACAGGGCTAGTATCCAAAATCTAGAAGGAAGTCACCAAATTCCACACCCAAAAAACAAAAAACCCAGTGAAGAAATGGGCAGAAGACATAAACAGACACTTCTCCAAAGAGGACATCCAGATGGCCTACAGGCACATGAAACGATGCTCAACATTACTCATCATCAGGGAAACACAAATCAAAGCCACACTGAGATACCACTTCACGCCAGTCAGAGTGGCTAAAATGAACAAATCAAGAGACTATAGATGCTGGCGAGGGTGTGGAGAGACAGGCACCCTCCTGCACCGTTGGTGGGAATGTAAACTGGTGCAGCCACTCTGGAAAACACTGTGGAGGTTCCTCAAAAAACTATCAGTAGAACTCCCTTATGACCCAGCAATAGCACTGCTAGGGATTTACCCAAGGGAAACAGAAGTGCTGATGCATAGGGGTACATGTACCCCAATG
>NC_043717.1:54702244-54703499 GCF_006229205.1 Suricata suricatta
TATGAAACTTGAAATGAACCACAGGAAAAAGCCTGGAAAACTTCCAAAAATGTGGAGGTTAAAAACCACCCTATTACTCTCTCTCCCTCCTCCGCTCCCCCTGGTTCTCCATTAGGAGAGTTGGGGAGAGGGAGGGATGCAAAACTTGAGAGACTCTTGAATGCTGAGAATGAACTGAGGGTTGAGGGGGAAGGGGGAGGGGGGAAAAGAGGTGGTGGGATTGGTGGAGGGCACTTAAGGGGACGAGCACTGGGTGTTGGATAGAAAACAATTTGACAATAAAATATTATGGAAAAAAAATAAATGAAAAACTTATGAAAGACTAAAAAAAAATAAACCACCCTATTAAAGAATGATTGCGCTAACCAGGCAATTAGAGAAGAAATTAAAAAATATATGGAAACCAATGAAAATGAAAATACAACAATACAAAATCTCTGGGATGCAGCAAAGGCCGTCCTAAGAGGAAAGTATATTGCAATCCAGGCCAATCTCAACAAACTAGAAAGAGCGCAAATTCAAAAATTAACAGAGAACCTACTGGAACTAGAAAGGAAGCAGCAAGAGCACCCCAAACCCAGCAGAAGAAAAGAAATAATAAAGATCAGGGCAGAAATAAACAATATAGAATCCAAAAGAACAGTCGAGCAGATTAATGAAACCAAGAGTTGGTTCTTCGAAAAAATAAATAAAATCGATAAACCGCTAGCCAGACTCCTCAGAAAAAAAAGAGAGAGCACTCAGATAGACAAAATCATGAACGAAGAAGGATCTATTACAACCAATCCCTTAGAAATACAAGCAATTATCAGAGATTCCTATGAATAACTATATGCCAACAAACTGGACAACACAGAAGAGATGGACAAATTTCTAAATAGACATGCACTACCAAAATTCAAACCGGAAGAGATGGAAAGCATGAATAGACCAATAACCAGTGAAGAAATTGAATCCATTATCAAAAATCTCCCAACAAATAAGAGCCCAGGGCCAGATGGCTTCCCAGGGGAATTTTACCAGACATTTAAAGCAGAGCTAATACTCATTCTTCTCAAACTATTCCAAAAAATAGAAATAGAAGGAAAGCTTCCAAACTCATTCTATGAAGCCAGCATTACCTTGATACCCAAACCAGACAGGGACCCAGTCAATAAAGAGAACTACAGACCAATATCCTTAATGAATACAAATGCAAAAATACTCAACAAGATACTAGCAAATCGAATTCAACAGCATATAAAAAGAATTATCC
>NC_043717.1:54703599-54708264 GCF_006229205.1 Suricata suricatta
ATGGAAAGAGCCTAAATGTCCATCACCTGATGAATGGATCAAGAAGATGTGGTGTATATATATACAATGGAGTATTACATGGCAATGAGAAAGAATGAAATATGGCCATTTGTAGCAAAGGGGATGGACCTTGAGGGTGTCATGCTAAGCTAAATAAGTCAGGCAAAGAAGGACAGGTACCATATGTTTGCACTCATAGGTCTAACAGAACAGGAGAAACCTAATGGAGGACCAGGGGAAGGGGAAGAGGGAAAGAGAGTTGGGGAGAGAGAGGGACGCAAAACCTGAGAGACTATTGAATACTGAAAATGAACTGAGGGTTAAAGGGGAAAGGGGAGGGGGGAAAAGAGGTGGTGGTGACAGAGGAGGGCACTTGTGGGGAAGAGTATGGGTGTTGTAAGGAAACCAATTTGACAATAAACTATTTTTTTAAAGGGGCTATAAATGAGGAGCATAGTATAATGGAGGCAGCCACTGCACGGATTGAAGAAGCAGAGAGGAGAATATGTGAATTAGAAGACAAAATTATAGAAAAAGAGGAAGCTGAGAAAAAGAGAGAGAAATTGATCCAGGAGCACAAGGGGATAATTCGAGACCTGAGTGATGCAATCAATAGAACAATATCATAATCATAGGAATTCCAGAAGAAGAAGAGAGAGAAAGTGCCTGAAGGGATACTTGAACAAATTATATCTGATGACTTCCCTAATCTGGGGAAGGAAACAAACATTGAATTTTCAAGACACGCACAGAATTCCTCTCAGATGTAACTTGAATCGATCTTCTTCATGACATATTATAGTGAAACTGGCAAATATAAGGAGAAAGAGAGAATTTTGAAGGCATCTAGGGAAAAAGGGCCCTATAATAAAAACGGAGACCTATCAGAGTGGTTACAGACCTATCTACTGAAACTGAGCCCGCCAGAAAGGAATGACAGGAAATCTTAAATGTGATAAATAGGAAAAATAGGAAGCCAAGAATCTTTATACAGCAAGCCTGTCATTCAGATTAGAAGAAGAGATAAAAGTTGTCCCAAACAAACAAAAACTGAAGGAATTTACCACTAATAACCCAGCCCTACAAGAAATCCTAAGGGTGACTCTATGAGGGAAATGTTGCAAAGAACACAAGGTACCAGGGAAACCACTACAAGCATGAACACTATACAGAACACAATGACTCTAAAACCATATTTTTCAATAACACTGAATGTAAATGCTCTAATCAAAAGACATAGGGTAGCAAAGTGAATTAAAAAACAAGACACATCTATTTGCTGTCTATAAGAGACTCATTTTCGACCTGAGGACACCTTAAGATTGAAAGTGAGGGGATGGAGAACTATCTATCATGCTACTGGAAGCAAAAGAAAGTTGCAGTAGCCATACGATTATCAGACAAAGTGGACAATAAATTTAAGGCAGTACCAAGAGATGAGAAGGACATTATATAGTAATTAGAGGGACTATAAATCATGAAGAGCTAACAGCTATGAATGTCTATGCACTGAATGCGGGAGGACCTAAATACATAAAACAAGTAATCACAAACAGAATCAATCGTATTGATAAGACTGTGCTTATCACAGGAGATTTTAATACTTCACTTACAGCAATGGATAGATCAACTAGACAGAAAATCACTAAAGAAAGCAATGGACCTGAATGACACATTGGACCAGAGGGATCTCACAGAGATATTGAGAACTCTACATCCTGAGGCTATAGAATTCACTTTCTTCTCAAGTGCACATGGCATATTCTCCAAGATAGACCATATATTGGGTCATAAAGCAGCCCTCAATAAATATAAAAGACTTGAGATCATACCATGCACACTTTCAGATCACAATGCTATGAAACTGAAAAGCAATCACAAGAAAAAAATCTGGAAACCTCCACAAACATGAAGGTTGAAGAACACCCTACTAAAGAACAAATGGGCCAATCAGGCAATTAGAGAAGAAATTAAAAAACATATAGAAACAAATGAAAATGAAAATACAAAAAATACAAACACTTTGGGATGCAGCAAAGGCAGTCCTGAGGAAAGTACATTGCAATACAGGCCTATTTCAAGAAACTGAAAAAGCACAACTACAAAATCTAACAGTACACCTAGAGGCACTAAAGGCAGAGCAGCAAGAGCACCCCAAAACCAGCAAAAGAAGAGAAATAATAAAGATCAAGGCAGAAATAAACAGTATAGAATCCCAAAATACAATCGAACAGATCAATAAAACCAAGAGTTGGTTTTTTGAAAAAATAAACAAAATTGATAAACCACTAGCCAAGGTTTTCAAAAACAAAAGAGAGAGCACAAAAATAAACAAAATCAGGAACAAAAACAAATTTATTACAATGACACCCTCAGAAATACAAGCAATTATCAGGGTATACAATGAAAAATTAAACAGCAACAAACTGGACAACCTAGAAAATGGATAAATTTCTAAACACATATGCACTACCAAAATTCAAATGGGCAGAGATAGAAAATCTGAACAGACCCATAACTAATAAAGAAATTGAATGAGTTACCAAATGTCTCCCAACAAATAAGAGCCCTGGGCCAGATGACTTCCCTGGGGAATTCTACCAGACAAATTTAAGCAGAGTTAATACCCATATTTCTCAAGATATTCCAAAAAATAGAAATAGAAGGAAAACTTCCAGACTCATTCTACAAAGCCAGCATCACTTTGAATCCCAAACCAGAGAGACATCCAGCCAATAAAGGACCACTAAAACCAATATCTTTGATGAATATGGGTGCAAAAATTCTCAACAAGATACTAACCAATTGAAATCAACAGCATGTAAAAAGAATTATCCACCATGATCAAGTGGAATTCATTCATGGGTTACAGGGCTGGTTCAGTATTCGCATATCAAACAATGTGACACATCACCTTAACAAAAGAACATATAAAAAACCATATGATCCCATTGATAGATGCAGAAAAAGCATTTGACAAAATACAGCATCACTTCTTAAAAAAGACCCTTGAGAAAATCGGGAGAGAAGGAGCTTTCTTAAACATCATAAACGCCATTTATGTGAAGCCCACAGCTAATATCATCCTTAATGGGGAAAAACTGACAGCTTTCCCCCTGATATCTGGAACATGACAGGGATGTCCTCTCTCACCACCATTGTTTAGCATAGTGTTGGAAGTCCTAGAATAAGCAATCAGAAAACAAAAGGAAATAAAATGCATCAGAATTGGCAAAGATAAAGTCAATCTTTCACTTTTCTCAGATGACATGATACTCTACATGGAAACCCCGACAGACTTCATCAGAAGCCTACTAGAACTGATCCATGAATTCATCAAAGTCGCAGGGTACAAAAATCAATGTACAGAAATTGTTTGCATTTTTATACACCAATAATGAAGCAACAGAAAGAGAAATCAAGAAACTGATCCTATTCACAATTGCACAAAAAAACATAAAGTGCCTAGGAATAAACCTAACCAAAGATGTAAAAGACCTGTATGATGAAAACTATAGTAAACTTATGAATGAAAGTGAAGAAGACGCAAATAAATGGAAAAACATTCCATGCTCATGGGTCAGAAGAATAAATATTGTTAAAATGTCAATACTACCCAAAGCAATATATGCATTCAATGCAATTCCAATCAAAGTTTCACCAGCATTCTTCTCAAAGCTAGAACAAACTCCTAAAATTCATATTGAACCACAAATATCCCAAATAGCCAAAGTAATATTGAAGAAGAAAACCAAAACGAGATGCATCACAATCCCAGACCTTAGCCTCTACTACAAAGCTGTCATCATCAAGATAGTATGGTATTGTTGCAAAAACAGACACATAGACCAATGGAATAGAATAGAGAACCCAGAACTGAACCCACAAATGTGTGGCCAATTAATCTTTAACAAAGCAGGAAAGAGTATCTAATGGAAAAAAGACAGCCTCTTTAACAGTTGGTGCTGGCAAACTAGACAGCAACATGCAGAAGATGAACGTAGATCACTTTCTTACACCATACACAAAAATAAACTCAAAATGTATAAAGGACCTGAATGCGAGACAGGAAACAATCAAAACCCTAGAGGAGAAAGTAGGAAGCAACCTCCTTGACCTCAACTGCAGCAATTTCTTACTCAACACATTCCCAAAGGCAAGAGAATCAAGAGCAAAAATGAAATATTGGGACCCCATAAAGATAAGAGTGTTCAGAATTGCAAAGGAAACAATAAAAGAAACTAATAGGCAACCGAGAGAATGGGAAAAGGTAGTTGCAAATGACATATTGGATAAAGGGTTAGTTTCCAAAATCTATAAGGAATTCACCAAACTCCACTCTGGAAAACAAATAATCCAGTGAAGAAATGGGCAGAAGACATGAATAGACACTTTTCCAAAGAGGCCAACCAGTTGGCCAACAGACACATGAAATGATCCTCAGCATCACTCATCATCAGGGAAATACAAATCAAAACCACCCTGAGATACCACCTCACTCCAGTCAGAGTGGCTAAAATGAACAAATCAAGAGACTATAGATGCTGGTGAGGGTGTGGAGAGACAGGCACCCTCCTATACTGTTGGTGGCAATGTAAACTGGTGCAGCCACTCTGGAAAACAGTGTGGAGGTTCCTCAAAAAACTATCCATATAACTCTCTTAT
>NC_043717.1:54708364-54713476 GCF_006229205.1 Suricata suricatta
ATGAACAAATCAAGAGACTATAGATGCTGGTGAGGGTGTGGAGAGACAGGCACCCTCCTATACTGTTGGTGGCAATGTAAACTGGTGCAGCCACTCTGGAAAACAGTGTGGAGGTTCCTCAAAAAACTATCCATATAACTCTCTTATGACCCAGCAATAGCACTGCTAGGGATTTACCCAAGGGATACAGAAGTGCTGATGCATAGGGCATATGTACTCCAAGGTTCATAGTGGCACTTTCAACAATAGCAAATCATGGAAAGAGCCTAAATGTCCATCATCTAATGAATAGATAAAGAAGATGTGGTTTATCTATACAATGGAATACTACATGACAATGAGAAAGGATGAAATTTGGCGATTTGTGGCAATGTGGATGGACCTCAAGGGTACTATGCTAAGTGAAATAAATCAGGCAAAGTAGGACAGATACCATATGTTTTCACTCATATATGGAACAGGAGAAACTTAACAGAGGACTATGGGGGAGGGGAAGGGGAAAACATAGTTAAGGAGAGGGAGGGAGACAAGGAATAAGAGACTCTTAAATACTAAGGATAAACTGAGATTTGATGGGGGAGAGGGGGAGGGGAAAGTGCTTGGTGGCCATGAAGGAGGGCACTTGTTGGGAAGAGCACTGGATGCTATAAGGAAACCACCTTGACCATAAACTATAAAAGAAAAGAAAAAAAGCAAAAAAAGGTTAAACCATTATAATTTTTAAAAGAAAATAATTGTTCACCATAATCAAGAGGGATGTATACCTGGGCTGCAGGGCTGGCTCGATATTCACAAATCAATAAACACAATATACCACATTTACAAAAAAAAAAGTAAGAACCATATGACCCTGTAAATAAATACTGAAAACACATTTGACAAAATACAACATCCTTTCTTAATAAAAGCCCTCAAGATAGTAGGGTTAGAAGGAACATACCTTAATAGCATAAAAGCCATATAGGAAAGGCCTACAGTTAATCTTATTCTCAACGGGGTAAAACTACTCAAACAAAACTGCAGATCCATTAGTTAGCTGAGATGCAGAACAGATCTTACGTGTGCTTGGTGTCAGTTGGCTGACTTTGGGCTTCTTGCTCAACCTGTCTGTACTGCCACTTCATCATAGTTCTGAAAGTTAGACATCTAAAATTAAGGTGTTAGCAGGGTCATGGTCCTTTCAAACTTTGGGGAGAGGATCCTTTCTTGCATCTTCCAGCTTCTGGTAGCCCCAGGCATTCCTTGGCTTGTGAAGGCAATCACCATGATCTCTGCCTCTGTCATCACATAGTCCTGTGTTTTTCCTCACATTTTTACATTTCCCCCCATACTATTTTTTGAATGAATGATATTAGTTACTATGAAATCTTTTATATGAACCCTTGTTACCCTGGCATGAAAACTTTTTATTGTTAACCAGAATGTTCATTCAAAATTGTTACCAAGTCTGTGTTACAACTAGTCATGTGAATCATCACTTTCAAAGAAAATTAACTGTAGTTTCAAACATTAAATTTGAATGGCTAAGAAATGGATGCAGAGAGCATACAAATAAATTTCATTTTGAGCTACCAATTAAATGATACATTGATGAATTTCATGTGATCTTAATATATGAAGAGGAATGTTTATATGTCTAAAATCTTAGAGAAGCATGACCATTTGAATTCAATATGAAGCCTCCACTGAATTATACTTTCACTTTTTTCCCTAAAACAGAAAAATTATGAGAAATCACAGTACCTTAGGGTAACAAAAATACTGAACTGAAATATAATTTTTGAAAAGGATATTCAGCAACAAATCTAGAAAGATGTTCTTTTCATTCTTTTTTGAGTGATCTGCTTAAGAAGTCTTCCCATCAGAGTTTTATAAGGAGAAGTCAGCTGGGAGAACAACTGATTCAACCAAAGGTTTACTTAGTAAATTCCTAATTATTCAATAGTTGAAAATTTGATTCCCAGATTATCAATGCCTAAACTTTCTTCTTCTTCTGGATTTTGGACCTTTGGTCATTTTGCTGCTCCCCCATTAGCAGTGGGCTAAGTGAGAATAAAAGAAAGGGTAAGCAACCAATTTTCATATGTTAATGAATATGGTTGGTTAGTAGGAAGGTGAAATGGGACTTAATAATTTATAGATTTTAGGTATTTCTGAGAATTCCTAGCCACCACGAAGCTAGCCAATAGTTCATTGGTTTAGTGCTAGTTATTTATTGGACAAATGAATGTTATATACTGCACGAAAAGAAAAATAAACAGAAGTAAGGAGTATGCATAGTCAGGAAAACTTACAAGGTAAATTAAAGAGCCAAACATAGGAACAATCAGAAACCTCCAGGACTATGGAATATTTAGATACTTCTTTTACAAAAAAAAAAAAAATGTTCACTGATCCCTGGACTAAATCATCTGAGATTTACTCCAATTTTGATATTTCACACAACTATGACATTTTTAATTTAATAATTAACTTAATTTACAACATTACTTAATTTACAATTGCATCTTTTGTATAAACTTACAGCTTCTAATTTACATAGTGACTTTTCTTCATAAACAACCTGGCATCTAATATTACTATTAGAAGAAGGGTTTGTTCTTCATGTTTCAAGAGTACAGTTAAGGGTAGCATCTGTAGAGATTTTTAAAAAATCACCGTCATTAAAAATGCTTTAAGTGTGGTAAATGAACCTTTCCAAATAGCATTTGGAGGCTCCTATAATTAAAATCAGAAGAAAAACTGCTTGCGGATATTGACTTCTTACCTCAATGGCATGATTTCTTGGAATACAGAAATAAAATAGTAGCAGTATACTACAATGTCAGCTGTGAAAATTAATAATGGGAAACCTCATTAAAATGGATGCCGGAGGCTTAGCAGGGGGAGCTCTCCTGCCACCACTCATAAACTGCAGACTCAACAGGAAAAGACAGACCTTGCAGGTGAATACTACTTTACTACCCCAGCAGGAGGAAGGGAATCTTCCTCTTCCCTCAGCAACAGCACAGCCAATAAGAGACAGTCGCAGCTCAGCCAGTAAAAATTCACCATATTAAGAATTTCTAATTTACTCCAATAAACTTTTTGTTTACATTAGCCTTCCCAACTTCCCGCTTTCGTCTGTAAAAGTGCACTTCTCTCCTTTGTTCAGTAGACTTGCCTATTGTTTTGTCTTTGTTTGCTTGTCCTAGATTGCAATTCTCTGCTATTCCCGAATAAACCCATCTTTGGCTGATATAATATTAGGCAGTTTTATTTTTTAAGGTTAACATTACTTTGTGGCTCTCGTGGGGATCCAAAGAAAAACCCCAACGACTCCAAGGTTGGTGAACAAAAAACTTCTTGTACCCACACTGCTGTTTGGGTTGCTTTCTTACCGACTGGTGTTTAGGGTAAGTTTTCTCTGGGATTTAGAGCAGTATGCTTTGTGTTTGAGCTCTTTAGGCTTTATTTGAGTTCTGTTTTCAGGCCTTGGTTTTTGTTTTCATTTGTATTCATTTGGCCTTCAGTGTGACTCCTTTTCAGAACTGGATTATTCCTGATAGAACTGTACTAGCCTTTGGTCTGACTCCTTTTAGAAGCCAGACTGTTCTTGTTGGAACATTGCCATTTGGAAATGTGTTGGCTTTGGTCTGACTTCTTCTTAAGATTGGACTGTTTTGGTTGGAACTGTGCCGGTTGGAAATGCACTAGCTTCTGATTTGAGCCCTATCTAGGATTGGACTGTTCTTACTGGAACTGTGCTGGTCTTCGGTCTGATTCATTCTGGACCAGGCTGTTCCTGTGAAAGCCTCCAAAAAATGGGATCCCAGTCATCAAAATGTTTTGAGCCCACCTCCCCCCTCTGAGACTCCAGCCAGTCAGATAAAGGGCTAGTATCCAAAATCTACAAGGAATTCACCAAACTCCACACCCGAAAAATGAATAATACAGTGAAGAAATGGGCAGAAGACATAAACAGACACTTCTCCAAAGAGGACATGCAGATGACCTATAGGCACATGAAACGATGCTCAGCATCACTCATCATCAGGGAAATACAAATCAAAACCACACTGAGATACCACTTCACACCAGTCAGAATGGCTAAAAATGAACAAATCAAGAGACTATAGATGTTGGAGAGGGTGTGGAGAGACGGGCACCCTCCTACACTTTTGGTGGGAATGTAAACTGGTGCAGCCGCTCTGGAAAACAGTGTGGAGGTTCCTCAAAAAACTATCCATAGAACTCCCTTATGACCCAGCAATTGCCCTGCTAGGGATTTACCCAAGAGATACAGAAGTGCTGATGCATAGGAGCATATGTACCACAATGTTCATAGTGGCACTTTCTACAGTAGCCAAATTATGGAAAGATCCTAAATGCCCATCACCTGATGAGTGGATCAAGAAGATGTGGTGTATATATACAATGGAGTATTACATGGCAATGAGAAATAATGAAATATGGCCATTTGTAGCAAAGGGGATGGACCTTGAGGGTGTCATGCTGAGCGAAATAAGTCAGGCAGGGAAGGACAGAAACCATATGTTTGCACTCATAGGTCTAACAGGAGACCAGGAGAAACCTAATGGAGGACCAGGGGGAGTGGAGGAGGGAGAGAGAGTTGGGGAGAGAGAGGGATGCAAAACTTGAGAGACTATTGAATGCTGAAAATGAACTGAGAGTTGAAGGGGAAGGGGGATGGGGAAAAGAGGTGGTGGTGATGGTGGAGGGCACTTATGGGGAAGAACACCGGGTGTTGTATGGAAACCAATTTGACAATAAACTATTAAAAAAAGAAAAACGCAAAAAATAAAATTAAATAAAATAATAAAACTGCTAAAAAAAAAAAGAAGGGGTGGAGCCAAGATGGCAGAGAGGAAGGGAGATCTGTAAACTCCGACCGCACCATTTATCGAACAGAAAAGGATATTACGCTCATCTGCAAGAGCGGAAGGAGAAAATACGAACTCCAGAAGGAATAGAACCTCAAGGATATCTGAGTGAGTGGGGGCGAATGGGGGAGATCCGAGGAAGGGCCAGCCCGGGCCGGGCAGGGGAGGTAAGATCCCCAGCCCAACATGGTGCAAGCACGCAGCGCCCGAGAGACAAACGGAAGAGACA
>NC_043717.1:54713576-54715056 GCF_006229205.1 Suricata suricatta
ATATTCTCTTAATGATATCTCTCAGTTTCCCTTGTTGTGCCTGTGAGTATTTTATTTCCTTACTCTGCAATATTTAGGACTCGCCTTCTTGCACACTTTGGCTTGTTTCTTGGTGTAGTCCTATGAAGGAAAACAGACTGACAAACACCGAGGGAACAGAAGCACACATAGACACAGACAAATCAAACAAAGAAACACATTACAGGGGGGAAAGAAAAGAAAGAAAATGGGAGGGAAAGAGATGAAAAGTAGAGAAGAAGAGAAAATAAAAAGAAAAGAGAAAGAAGAAAAGACAAAAAAAATATATAAGGGGGTGGGAGACAACAAAGGACAGTAGACCGTTTAAAAGTGTATGACCAGTTTAGGGGAGAGGTAAGGATGAGATACAGGAGAATATATCTGGGTTGCAAGAAGGTGAAAAATTAAGGGCAAAGGAGAAAGGAATATAAGGAGTAAAAATTAAAGGAATTGAGTAAAGAAAAAGGAACAAAAAGGTAATAATGACAGAAATAAGTACGAAACTAGTGAAGAGAAAAAATTTTTTATATATTAAAAAAACAAACAAACAAAACAACAAAACAAAACAAAACACAAAAGAAAACAAAAAAACAAAAATGAAAAAAAAAGCAGCAGCTCCCCCTGATGGATAGGCTTAGTTTGATGTGGTAGGTCTTGGAGTCTGTTCTCAGAGGCTCCGCCCCTGCCTGAGGCGAAATGAGCAGCAGGAGGTGAAGTGCACACCTTCACAGACTCAATTGAGGAGTCCCCACTCCGTCAGGATCGCGATTGCAATGGGGGAAAGGAAAAAAACAAAAAGCAAAAAACCGAGTCTCTCTTAGTTTCCAATAGCTTTGCTCAAGACGCTGTGCGCTGCTGGAAATGAGCTGGGAGCTCCTAAAGTCTAAGCGCGCGCCCAGGCCTCCACCTGCCACTGACTCTTTGTTGGGGGTCGTGTAGGTGTGCGCCCTATTTTTTCCCTGTGGGCACCTGGGATTTGCGCAGTCCGTGCAGGGGGTGAGGTGTGCTGTGGAAATGCGGTCCGTGGTCCCGTTCCCAAAACCAAGTTCGAATTGCTCATGCCTGGCGCAGTCGCAGCTCCCGCCGCTTCCCGCCTCCCCAGTGCAGCTGCTTCTCACAGCCACAGACGCCTCTGATTCCCCGCCGAGATGGCTTAGGGCTGGAAACTGTTCTTTCTCTTGCACCACCCTGGTTCGGGATTCCGGCTACCCAGCAGTTATCTATGGAGTTGGTTTCTGTCTCCAAGCGCAGCCAAGTGTTCTGTACCTCTTCCCCAGAGACAGTTCTATGAGCGTGTTCCGACTCTGTCTCTTCCGTTTGTCTCTCGGGCGCTGCGTGCTTGCACCATGTTGGGCTGGGGATCTTACCTCCCCTGCCCGGCCCGGGCTGGCCCTTCCTCGGATCTCCCCCATTCGCCCCCACTCACTCAGATATCCTTGAGGTTCTATTCCTTCTGGAGTTC
>NC_043717.1:54715156-54784728 GCF_006229205.1 Suricata suricatta
GTGAAGTAAGCCAGGCAGAGAAGGACAGAAACCATATGTTTGCACTCATAGGTCTAGCAGGAAAACAAGAGAGACCTCATGGAGAACCAGGGGGAGCGGAGGAGGGAGAGAGAGTTGGGGAGAGAGAGGAATGCAAAACTTGAGAGACTATTGAATGCTGAGAATGAACTGAGGGTTGAAGGGGAAGGGGGAGGGGGAAAAAGAGGTGGTGGTGATGGTGGAGGGCACTTAAGGGGAAGAGCACTGGGTGTTGTATGGAAAACAATTTGACAATAAAATATTATCGAGAAAGATAGAAAGAAAGAGAGAGAGAGAAAGAGAGAGAGAGAGAGAGAGAAAGGAAGGAAGGAAGGAAGGAAGAAGAAGAAGAAAGAAAGAAAGTAAGAAAGAAAGAAAAGAAAGAAAGAAAGAAAGAAAGAAAGAAAGAAAGAAAGAAAGAAAGAAAGAAAGAAAGAAAGAAAGAAAGAAAGAAAAGGAGATCCAGGAAAAAAAAAAAACAACCTATGATTCCTTGGCATGCACTTTTATAATTAAGTGGAGTAACATAGCCAAAAGTCCTTTTATTCTTTGTTTTATTTTTTGTTTTTATTTAAATTTCAGTTAACATACAGCATAATATTAGCTATAGGTGTATAATTAAGTCATTCAACACTTACATACCACACCCTGTGCTCACCACAAGTGCACTCCTTAATCCCCATCACCTATATACCCTGCCCCACCTCCCTCTGGTTACCATCGATTCTTGGTTTCTCTCTCTCTCTTTCTCTCCTTCTCTCTCTCCTTTATTTCTCTTTGCTTCTGTGCTTTGTTTCTTAAATTCCACACATGGGTGAAATCATATGGTATTTGTCTTACTCTGATTTATTTTGCTTAGCATAATACTCTAGCTTCACCCATGTCATTGCAAATGGCAAGATTTCATTCTTTTTCTGTGGCTAATATTCCTGTGTGTGTGTGTGTGTGTGTGTGTGTGTGTGTGTGTGTGTGTGTCTTCTTTTCCATTAATCAGTCAATGAACACTGGAGGTCTTTCCATAATCTGGCTATTGTTGATAATGCTGCTATAAAAGATTGCATGTGTCCCTTTGAGTTAGTATTTTTGTGTTCTTTGGGTAAATACCTAGTAATTCAATTGCTGGATCATAGGGTAGTTCTATTTTTAACTTTTTGAGGAAACTCCGTACTGTTTTTCACAGTGACTGCACCAGTTTACATTCCCACCAACAGTGTAAGAGGGTTCCTCATTCCCCACATCCTCCCCAACACCTGTTGTTTCTTCCATTGTTAATGTCAGCCATTCTGACCAGTGTGAAGTGATATCTCATTGTAGTTTTGATTTGTATTTCCCTGATGATCAGTGATGTTGAGCATCTCCTTTTCATGTGTTCTTGGCCATCTGTAGTTTTTTGGAAAAATCACTATTAATGTCTTCTGCCCATTTCTTAACTGGATTATTTTTTTTCAGGTGTTGAGTTTGATAGTTATTTATGAATTTTGGATACTAACTCTTTATCAGATATGTCATTTGCAAATATCTTATCCCACTCAATGTGTCTTTTAATTTTATTTATTGTTTTCTTCATGGTGCAGAAGCTTTTTATTGATGAAGTCCCAGTAGTTTTTGTTTTTGTTTTTGTTTTTCTTGTCTCAGGAGACATACTCGTAAGAAGTTATTATGACCAATGTCAAAAAGGTTACTGCCTATGTTCTCCTCCAGGATTTTGATGGTTTCCTGTCTCACATCTAGATCTTTTATCCATTTTGAATTCATTTTTGTGTATCGTGTAAAAAAGTGGATCAGTTTAATTCTTTTGCATCTTTCTGTCCAGTTTTCCAAACATTATTAGTTAAAGAGACTGCATTTGTTCCACTGGATTTTCTGATTTCTCAAAAATTAATTAACCATATAGTTGTTGGTTCATCTCTGGGATTTCTATTCTGTTGTATTAATCTGTGTGTCTATTCTTGTGCCAGTACCATACTGTTTCATCACTGCAGCTTTGTAATATAACTTGAAGTCTGGAATTGTGATGCTTCCAGCTTTGCTTTGCTTTTTCAAGGTTGCTTTGGCTATTCTTGTTTTGTGTGTGTGTGTGTGTGTGTGTGTGTGTGTGTGTGTGTGTGTGATTCTATACAAATTTTAGGATTCTTTGTCCTTGCTTTGTGCAAAAACACTGTTGGTATTTTGATAGAGATTGCCTTAAATATGTAGATTTCTTTGGGTAATATAGGCATTTGAACAATAGTTGTTCTTCTGATCCATGAGCATGGAATGTCTTTCCATTTCTTTGTGTCATCTTCAATTTCTTTCATCAGTGTTTTATAGTTTTCAGAGTACAGGTCTTTCCCCTCTTTGGTTAGGTTAATTCCTGGGCACGTTGTGGTTTTTGGTGTAATTGTAAAGGGGATTGATTCCTTGATTTCTCTTTCTGTAGATTTATTATTGGTGTCTAGAAATGCAATAGATTTCTGTATGTTGATTTTGTATCCTGCTACTCATCTGAATTCATGTATGAGTTCTAGCAATTTTTTGGTGGAGTATTTTAACCAAAGGTAATTTAGAAATTCAATGGCCATTATGGAAAACATCCAAACTTATCAAACTTGTTTCACTCAAAATCAAATTAGAAATTCATGGCTTCTCATGAGAAAAGCGGGGGGAAAACCTGAATGGGATGCAGATTGTTAAATGGTACCTTGAGGCTTCCAGATATTTTCAGGATTTAAGTTTCTTCTGCAAAATATTATTTTTAAATTAACTGAGGAATACAACTTTACAAAGTCAAAATGGCTTCTGAGGCCTCTTTTTTTTCCTCTCCAGTCTTCTTTGTCTATAGACATGTGGTGGCTACCTTGTTTTCGGGCCCTGTCTCTGGCACCATTTTCTTCTGTTCTCTCTGCCAGACTTTCATTGTCCTCTGAATCTTTCCCTACTCACTCCTCTCCTGAACCTACTGAAACCTTTCTCTTTAAATTTTCTGAGGATCAAAATAAACTTCAACTTTCTTATGTTCCCTGGTATAAGGCTGAATTGCAAGCCATGATTAGAGTTTCTTAAAGTGACCAAGGGCCTCCATAGATTTGCTAAGAATTTTAGTGTAGATATTCAACTTTATCATTCTGATTTCTCAGATTTCTTTCAATTAGTCCACATGTTTGTTGGTGAGGACCAGTTCAAACATTGAATGAAACTAGCCAGAAGGGAACATTCTGAATGGGATTTAGGGAAACAAATCTCTAACTTCTGGCAAGATGCTAGATCAGTCACTGGAAATCTTCACAGAGCAATTACAGTAGCTTTTTAAAAAAGTTTTTATATATTTATTTGAAAGGGGGAGAAGGAATGGCAGAGAGAGAGACAGAATCCCAAGCAAGCTCTGACCTGTCACCATAGAGCCTGGCATGGGGCTCAGTCCCATGAACCATGAGATCATGCCCTACACGAAAATCAAGAATTTGGATGCTTAACCAACAGAGCCACCTAGCCCCCCACAGTTTTTTTCTAAGCCTGATGATTAGGGGGAGGGGGGCGGCAAGATGGCGGAGAAGTAAGGAGCCCATTACCTCTGCCAGCCCGCAATGATCAAACTGAGAAGAATTAAAAGCCACAGCTTCCTGATCTCTAAGAACAGAGGTGCGTGTACAGACTCCTTATTGACAACAGCCTCATGGATACCTGAGTGAGTGCGAACTGAAACCGGAGACTTTGGGGGAGGGAGTGTGGCCCAAAACGGAGCCGGGAGAGAAAGCGCCCAGAAACTTGGCACCGGGCTCACGGAGAGCCGTGTGTCAGGAGGCGCACAAAACCGTGGAGAGCCGTGCGCAGAACGGCCATGCAGGGCGGCCGAGAGACCAAGGGAAGAGAAGTAGAGACTGAATCGCTCATAGCGTAGTCTCTGGAGAGGGGAGACCTTGCCCAGGACTGAGAGCCGCTGGGCACGGGGAGAGAAATCCATCCCCCTCAGCGGGCTTGTTCTCCCTTGGTCCAGGCAGCTTGCCAACTTCAGGCGACGCCCGGGGGGGGGGGGGGGGGGGGGGGGGGGGGGGGGACTGGCTCCACAGTCCACCTACTCAATCCCGGACAGAGAGCTACTCACCTGCCGGAGATCATTTTGACTATGGTGGCAGCATCAAGGTGCATGGGCTAGGACCTGGCAGAACTTAGAAAGCTGAAACAATTTGACCCGCCCGTGGCATGAAGAGGTTGGACTCAAGAGAGTGTCTGGCAACTCAGGGTCTGAGGGGAGCTTAGGGCGCTGCCATTCTTCTCCCCACACCCACTAAGGCGGGGCCTCAGAGAGCAGCACCTGAGACCCGACCTACCCACACCAAGCCAAGCCCATATGCGCTGGAGAGCTGCTGTGTTTTTGCTTATTATTTTTAACTGTTCTTTCTTTTCTTATTATTTTTGCTTTTTAATTTTCCCTTGTTTTCTCTTTTCTATTTTCCTATTTCTTTCTTTTCTCCTTTTCCCCCTGGAGTTTGGGAAAGACCAACATTTAGGCACTGCTGTGCTTAGATCAACTCTTACCATCCAGATATTTTTTCCTTTATCTCATGCTTATCTCCCTCCTCCGCAGGTTTTCTACTCTCAGACTGTCCTTTATCTCTGGCTGTCACTGTCCCCCCTGCCTTCTTTTATTCCTTTCCGGTCCTCTCTTTTTCCTGTTCCTTTTTTCATTCCCCTTTTGGTTTGCTTGTTTACTTGTTTTGTCAGTGTGTTTGCGTGCTTGTGTTCCCAGTGTGTTTGTCTGTCTGTTTTCCTTTTCAGGGCTACCCCCAAGAAACAAGCCAAAGCACACATAGTGGAATGTCCCAAATATCGCTGAGTAGGGAAATAAATTAAGTAGAGGCATAACAAGAGAAACCGAGAGACACCATTAAAAGAACATCTCCTGAAACGACAGACACTAGACAGTCGAAGAGCCTCCTTTAATAGAGAAATACTAATAGGTGCACAGTGCAGAACGAGCTTTTTAAACTGACAGGAGAGAGAAAGCTAGCCAAAATGACGAAATGAAAGAACTCTCTTCTAAAGAAACTCCAGGAAGAAATCTAAGCCTGATGATTGGAACAAAATTCAGGCTTGCACACAAATCTTATGAACCTGTTCATGACTACTACAATCAACTTCAAATTGTCTTTTAAGGAAAATTTTGATCTTCCTTCAGATATTTAAACCACCTGGGTAGCACTTAACTCTATGTTCATTAATGGGCTGAATGAGGATCATTCCCCTTTAGTTAAAAGGACCAGCTAATTTGCATCCCAGATGAGTCACCTAAAAGAGAGACCATTAAAATTCTCAGTTTTTAACTTCAGCAAATGCAGACCACTAAAGAAAACGAAAAACCTTCTAGTTTATGGTATAATAAAAAAGAACCAGAGCATTAAAAAAGAGATTGTTACAAATTTAAGTGCTACAGGCACCTTTAGGCCTCTAACCAACTTTTTCAATGTCCCCCTAATTCCCAGTGATGGGGCTTTGAGGAACTACAGGGGTTCTCCCCAATCTTCCTTCTTTTTTTAATGTTTTTTAAAAAAATATTTTATTTTCAAATTGATTTCCATACAACACCCAGTGCTCTTCCCCACAGGTGCCCTCCTCCATCACCACCACCTCTTTTCCCCCCTCCCTCTTTCCCTTCAACCCTCAGGAATGTTTATTTTTGAGAGAGAGAGAGAACAAGGGAACACGAGAGAGCGATGGAGTGGCAGAGAGAGAGGGAGACAGAAGATCTGAAGTGGGCACTGTGTTGTCAGCAGAGGGCCTGATTCTGGGCTTGACTTCATGAACAGTGAGATCATCACCTGAGCCGAAGTTGGATGCTTTCCTGACTGAGCGACCCAGGCACCGCCCCCCATCTTCCTTCTTAAATGGTTTAGAGAAAACACTCTACAGATTGGGAATGAAACTCTCTCTTTGTCCTTATTGGCACCAGAGCTACAATTCTGGTGCTTAACCCCACTGCTATAAAGCAGTCACTGCCTTAGAGTGCTAAAACAGTTCAAGTAGTGGTGGTATTTAATAATCCTCAACAAATTCCTGTCTGTTAACCTATTCCATTCTGCCTAGGCTCTTTGTAGGATACTCACCCTTTTTCTCTTTAGTTCCTCCACCACTATTCATTTATTGACACCATATTTCATAGAAAATTATCATGCAAGAATTTTTCCCAAAAGGGGGAAAAATTCTATAATTTGATAGTAGTAATCAAAATAGCCAACCAGGAGAAATAAATAACAATTCAGCATCTTATCTATGCTCTGTCTCTGATGGCACTATAGCTGAGTCTGGGGACACTGATCATTTATACCAATTAGATCAATCACCATCCAATGGGCAAAATCCTCAGCTAATATTGGCAGAATCCATAGTGCACTTCCAAGATTCAAATAGATTGCTCAAAATCTCTCTCCAAAATTACTCAATGTCTGTAAGTAAAGAATCCCTTGAAGGCCTCAAGCCCACAATAGATTATAAGCCTCAAGGTTTCATTATTCCCTCCATTAGTCCCTGTAACACCCCTATTTTACCTGTGAGAAAACCCAATGGCTGAGGACTGAGGTTTGTCTAGGAGCCCTGAATAAAAAATAACATTGTTATCCCTTGTTAACCAATTGTTCCTAACCACCCCCCCCCGCCATATTACTGCTATCCATTACCACTGAAAGCAAACTTTTCACTGTAATTAAGTTATGCAGAGCATTTTTAGTATTCCACTTGATTAGGGTAGTCAGTATCTTTTTGCTTTCACTTGGGAAGAATGGAAATACACCTGGGCAGTAATTCCAGGATTTCACAGAGTCCTTTTTTACTTTTCAAAAACCTTAAAAACTGATTTAAATAATAATAATATTTTCTGCAGGCTCTAGATTGTTACACTATGCAGATAATTTGCTTCTCTACTTCCACTTCTCAAATTTCTTCACAGGAAAATAGCATCCACCTGTTAAACTTTTGGCCTTTAAAGGACATAATGTTACAAGAGAACAATTGCAGCTTATCCAGATTCAGGTTAGATACTAAGGGTATTGGATCTTGAAACAAGGACTACATTTGGATCCAGATGAAACCCCTCACACCTGCTTAATACTGATAGGTTAACTTTTGACCCCTTTTGACACTTTACAAGTAACTCCTCTAACCGAGGCAGATTTTTCATGGTTTACTAATAGTTCTTAAAGAATGAAATGGTAAATATTGTGTTGGGTGTGCTATTATAACTCCCTTTGAAGTGATTGAGGTGGCACTTTTACATTTTGGCTACTTTGGCCTAACAGGCTGAACTGTATACCCTTACCTGAGCATATTGTACTCTAGACAAGGCAAAATTGCAAACATTTATACCAATAGCTGGTGTACCTTTGGGGTAGTTCATGACTTTGGAACATCGAAACAATGACATGTCCTTACCTTCAATAGGAACAATATTAGAAATGGTTCCTATGTCCAAATATTTATTTGATATCATATTCTTGTCAGCTGCTCTGGCTATTAAAGTTCCAGACTCCACATCCTGGGAGCAAAACTAATCCACCTCACTGATATTTCCAACAAAAATGTTGCTCTCAAGGATACCAAGAGTCAAATCCCATCATATTCCAAGGCGATGTTCTCCCTAATGATAAGTTTTAGGGAAAAAAATTGACAAGAGATACTCAACAATTGGCTCTAAAAAGGGGAAAGCAATACTGGAAATCTAATAATTGTTGGTTCAATAAAAAGAGAACTCTGGTTTGGACCAAATAACAATCTGGCCCTACCAGATATCCTAAAATTCCCACTATTTACAACTGTACATGCATTAAACCATTGACCTACTTACAAAATGATAGCATTCATGAACCAATATTGGTGGGGGAAAGTTAATAAGGCTTCAAAAAGTGCCTACTCTGCTTGTTCGACCTGTCCAAAATACAATCCAGTGAAGCCAAAAACAGTGCAAATGGATTTCACACAACCCCTCTCGAACTTTATAGTGATTGGGGAATGTATTTTACTGGTCAGGTGTTTGACAGTTCTGTGGTGTTTGACCAGTGTTATAACACTTTCATTGTGCTACACCATCCTCAATTCTCAGAGGTAGTCACACTCAGTATAGCGCTATTAAGACTTAATTGACAAAATTTGTAGAAACCCTCCAAAATCTTTGGCCCAAAGCATGGTTGCTGGTCTTTCTAAATCTCAGATTTATTACTTTGGGAATTCATAAATTCTCACCCTTTAAGATAGTCATAGGATGTCCACTGCATTTGGCCCCTGCCTCCTTTGACCCACAGTTGATAAAGGGAGATATGCTTCAATATTGTAAAGGCTTAATTGTTTCTATTAAAAATAACTATGCTTTGGTAGAGTAATCTTTTCACAGTGTACTCCTGGGAGATGATGACCTTAAGCATGACACCCTGCAACCTGGAGAATATGTCTGTTTTAAAAGACATCTCCAGAAACACTCTTCACTGTTGCTGGAGAGCCCCTGATCAGCAACTAACCAAACCGTATCCCATCAAACTCCAGGAAATAGACTCTAGGATGTATGTGACTCATCTAAAAAAAAAACCCCACCAAACCCTGACTGAACCTGCACACCATTTAGTGACTTGAAAGTAAACACTTCCTGAAATTGAGGCAGATCGCATCTGATGAGACAGCTTTCCCAAGATATCTGGACTAGGCATATACACTTTTTTTTTTTTCCACTGTCACATCTTCTAGCTCTTCTGTGGAAAGACAATGGTCTTGTCTGCATTTCCCATACTCTTACAAAAGGAGGAAGCTTTTCCTATAATTATGGCCTTTTGGAAACAGCATCATCATGGTCTTGTGACAAATTCATTTTTCACTTGTCTTTTCTGAAAGGTTGGAAGGTTCAGAATTCACAAGAAACTTTATTTCATCTAAACTGTTAACTAACTTGGGATTCTTATCCAAATTCATGGTCTCTGAATTTACAACCTTGTAGACTGTATTATCAAAACACAGTTCAAGGTAAAAATACTGCTTTGTCCTTGACGTTTTGCTGTTTTATAACAAGTTCATTAGCTATTGCTTCATGTTTATGCGCATACTGTATCGTCCCAAATGCACTCAGTTAATCCTTTCAGTGTGCTCCTGCAGTATTTACTATTTTGCTTTTATTGTTGCTTTAAGCAGAGACTTCTAGGAGGATACATGACTCTAGGTTTGCCCTTGTAGGGAGAAACTTACTCCCCTAAGTTGTAATAAGTGTCAATCAATAGTTGAGTTGACTGTTTTCAAATGTAGGGTCCTGGTTTAGAACCATTATATATAACTTGGAATTGTTGTTACTTCCGTCCTGTATAATTAAATTTTGTATTCTGTTGACTGTTGAACTTTTTTGGGGGGGGAGAAAATATGTACCCAGTAAGATGATGATGGGTCAATGCTTCAAGATGATGTCCAATACTTATGACCTTGAGAAGATGTAGAATTTAGATGGGAAGTGCCTGAAAGTTTCTCCCTCCTAATCTACCTTGTGATTTACATGTGGCCTTAAGTGTTTTCCATCTACTATGCACTTTCCCTATGATGTAGTACATGGCAGTCAGAAAAGATCCTTCCTGGCACTGTGGGGGGAAAAATACCCTACTAAATATAAAGGACCTGACTATTGATCAGTGATGTTTTCAAAGAAAGATCTTGATCAAAAGGGGGAAATGTGAAAATTACTAAAGGTAAATCTCACTAAAAGAGCTGGGACATTTAGCAGGGGGAGCTCTCACACCCTACCACTCACAGTCAGTTGCAGACCCAGCAGGAAGAGACTTTGGAAGAGACCTTGAACCATGGATACTACTTTACCTACTACCCAAGCAGGAGGAAGGAAAACTTCCTCCTCAACCAGCAACATGTCAGTCAATGAAAAGCTACAATATCTAGAACTCCCAGGTTACTCCAATGGACTTTTTGTTTACAAACAGCTTTCTCAACTCCTTACTTTCCTCTATAAAAAAAGTGTTCCACTCCTTTGTTGGGTGGACTTGCCTAAGGTTTTGTCATAGCTTGCTTTTCCTAGATTGCAATTTTCTGTTATTCCTGAATAAACCTACCTTTTGCTGGTAGAATAATGGGCAGTTTTATTTTTAAGGTTAACACAGCATATGTACAAAAGACATCTGTGTCATGAGCCACATGATAACACAGGCCATAGTCAATATCCTTACCTTATACCCATTAGTAGTAGCTTCCCATTCCTCTGCAGCACACTCCTATCCCTAGACAACCATGAGCCTACCTTCTATCCCTATAGATTTGCATGTTTTAGAGTAGAAGCATACAAAGATGGGACTGATATGTAACATGGATTAGTACTTTATTATTTTTATTTCCATGTAATATTTCATGATATGAATACAAAATATTTTATTTATCCATTCATTAGTTGATGGGCATTTGTTTGCACTTTGGGGCATTCATGAATTATGTTACTATCTAGGAGGGCAACTTTGAGGAACTATCAGAGTGTTTTCCAAAAGAGCATCATTTTACATTCCTACCAGCAGTGTATGAAAGTTCAAATTTCTCCCCATCCTTACCAACATTCTTATTTTTTCTTATTTATTATAGCCATCCAGTGAGCGTGAAGTGTATCTCCCTGTAGTTTTGATTTGCATTTACCTAATGTCAAATAATATTGAGGAACTTTTCATGTGCTTATTGGATATTATTATATCTTCTTTGGAAAAATTTCTATTCAGATCTTCAGCACATTTTTATTATTGAGCTGTAATTGTATTTATGTATTCTTTATATATTCTGGATACAGTCCTTATCAGATATATTTGAAAACATTTTCTCCAATCTAAGAGCCTTTTCACTTTTTAAAAAATATTTTTAATGTTTATTTATTTTTGAGAGAGAGAGAAAGAGAGACAGAGTGTGAGCAGGGAAGGGCCAGACAGAGAGGGAGACAGAGAATCCAAAGTAGGCTCCAGGTTCTGAGCTGTCAGCACAGAGCCTGATGTGGGGCTCAAACGCATGAACTGTGAGATCATGACTGGAGCCCAAGTCAGGTGCTTACCCGACTGAGCCACCTAGGCACCTTCCACTTTTTTTTAAAGTATTTTTTGAGGTATCTAAATTTCAGGTATACATAATAATTCAACATCTGTATGCACTACAAAAATGATCATCCCTAAAAATCTACTTACCTTCCATCACAATTGATGGATATAATTGATCCTTTTCGTCTATTTTGCCCAGCTCAATTTCCCCTTTCCCTCTGGTAACTACCAGTCTATTTTCTACATCGATGAGTTGCTGTTTTGTTTGATCATTTGTTGTTTTGTTTTTCTTATATTCTGCATATGAGTAAAATCATATGGCATTTGTCTTTCTCCATCTGACTTGTTTCACTTAGCATAATACTTTTAAGATCCATCCGTGTTTCTGCAAATGACAAGATTTTGTTCTTTTTTATGGCTGAGTAATATTCCATTATGCATATACATACCACATCTTCTCTATCTGTCCACTGATCATTTAAGTTGTTTCCATTTCTTGGATATTGTAAAGAATGTTGCAGTGAACATAGGGTTGCATATATGTGCATATGGGTGCAAATCTGTGTTTTTGTTTTGGTATTATTTGTATAAATACCCAGCTGTAGAATAGCTGGATTATATGGTAGATCTATTCTTAATTTTTGGAGGAATCTCCATACTGTTTCCATAGTGGACGCACCAACTAATATTACCATCAACACTGTGTGAAAGTTTCCTTTTCTCCACATCTTCTCCAACACTTATTTTCTTTTTATTTTCTTCATGGCATCACTTGAAGCACAAAAGTTGTTAATTTTATTTTCAATATATCTTCTCTTGTGTTGCTTGTGCTGTTGACCACTGACTAACTCTGAGGTCATAAAGATTTACTGTTTTCTCCTTAGAGTTCACAGTTTTAGTTCTTACTTTAGGTTTATTATCTACTTTAGTTTTTATATATGGTATGAAGGAGTTTACATTGTTTTTTTGCATGTGGATATCCAGTCTCTCAGCACCATTTGTTGAAGAGCATCTTCTTTCGCCACTTAAGCATCTTGGCACCCTTTCTCAGAAATCAATTGGTCATAAATGTAATGGCTTATTTCTGGACTCTCAATTCAATTCCACTGATCTATATTTCTATTCTTATGCCAGTTCCACACACATCTTGATTACTGTAGCTTTGGGATAAGTTTTGCATTTGGGAAGTTAGAGTCCTCTGTTTTGATTCTAATTGCCCTGGCTAGAACCTCCACTGCAACAGCAAATAGAAGTGGAGCAAATGAGCAACGTTTTTGTCTCATTCCTCATGTTAGCAGGACAGCATTCAGTTTTTCACCAATAAGTATGATTTTAACTGTGAGGTTTTTGTTGATGACCTTCATCAGATTTAGTTAATTTCTTTGTATGCCTACTTTATTGTTTTTATCCTGAAAGGATGTTGGACCTTGTCAAATGTTTTTCTTCGTCTATTGAAATAATCGTATATTTTTTGGCCTTTATTCTATTACTGTAGTATATTACATTGATTTTGGATTCCATTAATCATGCATTTCCAGGATAAATCCTATTTGGCTATAATGTACAACCCATTCAAAATGTTGGATTCAGTTTGCTAGTATTTTGTTGAGGATTTCACTATTATCTATCTATCTGTCCATCTATCAATCATCTATCTATCTATCCATCCATCCATCCATCATCTAACAGGTATTGCTCTTTAGTTTTCTTGTGATGTCTTTGGTTGGGTATCAGGATCTCTTGAAATGAGGTGGGAAAATTTTGTGAAGTATTTGTGTTAATTCTTCTTGAAATGTCTGGCAGAATTCTTTGTGGGTAGTTTTTGGAATAGTAATCTAACCTCTTTGCTTGTTAGAGATCTGTACTGTTTGGCTATTTTTTCATAAATCTATTTCAGTAGTTTGTATTTAAGAAATAGCCAAATCATGGAAAGAGCCTAAATGTCCATCAACTGATGAATGGATCAAGAAGATGTGGTATATATATATACAATGGAGTACTACCTGGCAATGAGAAAGAAGGAAATATGGCCATTTGTAGGAAAGTGGATGGACCTTGAGGGTGTCATGCAAAGCGAAATAAGTCAGGCAGAGAAGGACAGATACCATATGTTTGCATTCATAGGTCTAACAGGAGAGACCTGGCAGGGGACCATGAGGAGGGGAAGGGGGAAAGAGAGCAGGGAAGAGTGAGGGACACAGGTCAAGGGAGACTACTGAATACTGAAAATGAACCATGGACTGAAGGGGGAGGGAGAGGGAGGGGGTGATGGTCATGGTGGGGGGCACTTGTGGGGAGAAGCACTGGGTGTTATATGGAAACCAATTTGACAATAAACTATTATTTAAAAAAAGAATTTGTCCTTTTCATCTAAGTTTTCTGATTTGCTGGCATGTAGCTGCTCATAGTTTTTTGCAGTATTTTTTACTTGTGTAAAATCGGCAGTGATATCCTTTCATTCTTGTTTGTTTACTAATTTGAGCCTTCACTATTTTGTTACTGGTCAGTCTAGTTTAAAAAGTTTAATTTTATTCACCATTTCAACAAACCAACTTGTGGTTTTGTTACTTTTCTCTACTAATTTTGTATTCTCTATTTCACTAATTTATGCTCTAAACTTTTTTTGTGTGTGTGTGTGCTTTCTTTTGGTTCAGTTTGCTCTTCTTTTTCTAGTCTCCTAAGGCAGACGTTAAGGTGATTGGAGATATTCCTTCTTTTAAAATATAGGCATTTAGGGGCGCGTGGGTGGCTTAGTTGGTTGAGCACCAAACTCCTGTTTTCTGCTCAGATAATGATCTCGGGGTTTT
The DNA here is from genome assembly GCF_006229205.1 of Suricata suricatta. Classification (NCBI taxonomy): domain Eukaryota; kingdom Metazoa; phylum Chordata; class Mammalia; order Carnivora; family Herpestidae; genus Suricata; species Suricata suricatta. The sequence goes on from NC_043717.1 coordinate 54,728,994, forward strand.
GGGTTTGTGCCCCATGTTGTGCTCCACGTTCAATGTGGAGCCTGCTCAAAATCTCTCTCTGCTCCTCTCCCCTTCTTGTGCCCTTACTCTAAAATAAAAATAAAAAATAAAATATAGGCAAAATATAGGCATTTATAACTATAAATTCCCTTTAACGACAGCTTTAGCTGCATCCCCAAAATTTTTTCCCCCCATTTTCATTCATCTTCAAATATTTTCATGTCCCCTTGTAATTCTTCTTTGGCCCATAAAGTGTGTTAATTTCCTTCCTGAAGTGCCCAAGTTTTCCTCCTCTATTACTGATTTCTAATACTTTTATTGTGGCCAGATAATATTTTTTGTATGATTTCAATCTTAAAGTTTATTGAAGCCTTTTTTTTTTTTTTTGGCCTAGCATATGGTCTATCCTTAAGAATGTTCTATGTGCTGGGGAGAATATGTATTCTGTGTAAGTTTTCTATTTCCTTGATCTTCTGCCCGGTTATTCTATCCATAATTGAAATCGGGGCCTTGAAATCTTCCACTAATATTGTTGAATTGTCTTTCTCCCTTCAATTCTATCAGTTTTTGTTTCATCTATTTTGATAGGTTCTTAGGTACATGTATGTTTAAAATTGTTATATCTTCCTGACAGATTGACTTTCTAATCACTATGAAATGTACCTTTTTATCTTTAGTAGCATTTGTTTTAAAGTTATTTTGTCTGCTATTAGTATAGACACGTCAACTCTCTTATGGTTGGTGCTTGCATGATATATATATATATATATATATATATATATATATATATATATATTTTACCACCCTTTAGTTTTCAACCTATTTGTATCCTTGAATATGAAGTGCTTCTCCTACAGGCAGGATACCCATGGGATCAAGTTTGATCTTGATTTTTTTATTCAATCTGACAATCTCTGCCTTTTGACTTGATTATTTAACCCATATCTAATATTGTTACATCTTCCACATTAATTTTTTCATTTATGACTTCATGTCTTCTTTTCTGTTCCTACTTTATTGCCTTCTTTTATATTAAGTGAATATGTTCCAGTGTAACATTTTGATTTCTACAATGTTTTAGGTATATTTCTTAGAGCTACTTTCTTAGTGGTTGTTCTAGGGCTTATCAAAATTTACTTCATGTTTACACTGATTAGTTCCAGTGAAATATACAACCTTTACTCCTATATAGTTCCTTTCCATCTCACCTTTTTGTATTGTTATACCTATTATATTTGTTACATTTATATGCATATACATTTATATATGTGAAACTCAACAATACATAGTTAAAACTATTAGTTTATATGATCTTATCTTTCAAAACACCTAAGAGGAGGGAGGTGTATATTCATAGAGTTTGTCATATTAATCATCTACTATTTCTGGCTCTGTGCATTTGTTCTTGGAGATTCTAGGTATCATATGGTTTTTATTTCAAATTTCATTACTCCGAGAGAGCTTTGTTTCCACTCCCAGCAAAAGAACACACATAGATTCATGTGGCTGCTTTCTAGGTCAACTTTAGTGAAGTTTTAAAATTCTCTTGCTCTACTGGCAGCATTAGGTGGCAGAATGTCTCACAGGAAATTCTTCACTCCCAGGGCATGAGTCCCTGGGGTTTGTGTCCCAGAAATGCAGTAGCTGGCACTGTGGGAAGGTGAACAACTTTCTCAAGGATGACTTTTCCAAAACTGTTCCCCTCACAGCCTTACGGGGCTACAAGTCTGGTTAGACTCACATTGTGCAGGATGTCAACAGGCCATGATCCAAGGAAGTTATAGAGGCTGTGACCATTGTGGAGACACCACCCACGGTAGTTGTGGGCCTCATAGTCGAGGAGGAAACCCCTCAATGCCTCCACACTTTTAAGACCATCTTTGCTGAGCACATCCCTCAGGTGTGCAAAAGGCACTTCTATAAGAACTGGAATAAGTCTAAGAAGGCCTTCACTAAATACTGCAATAAGTGGCAGGAAGATGACGGCAAGCAGCAGCTAGAGCAAGACTTCAACAGCATGAAGAAGTATCGTCAGTTCATCAGTGTCATCACCACATGCCAGACTGCGTTTATGTCAGAAGAAGGTCCACCTCATGGAGATCCAGGTGAATGGAGGTACAGCAGCTGAGAAGCTGAGCAGCAGCTGCCTGTGAACCAAGTGTTTGGATCGGATGAGATGATAGATGTCATTGGTATCACCAACGGGAAAAGGTTACAAAGAGTCACCAGCTGCTGGCACATCAAGAAACTACCCTGCAAGACCCACCAGGCACTGCATAAGATTGACTGTATTGGGCATGGCATCTTGCGTGAGTGGCCTTATCTATGGCATGGGCTGGGCAGAAAGGCTACCATCATCACCACACTATCAGGATCTACAAAATTGCCCAGGGCTACCTCATCAAGGATGGCAAACTGATCAAAAACAATGCTTCCAGTGATTATGATCTGTCTGACAAGAGCATCAACCTTCTGAGTAGCTTTGTCCACTATGGTGGAATGACCAGTGACTCTGTCATGATGAGACTGTGTGGTGGGAACTAGGAAGCAAGTACTTACTCTCTGCAAGTCGTTGCTGGTGCAGACCAAATAAATGGTGGGCCCTTAAGAAGACTGACCTTAAGTTGATTGATACCACCTCCAAGTTTGGCCATGGCTATTTCCAGACTGTGGAGAAGAAAGCATTTATAGGACCACTTAAAAAAGACTGAACTGCAAAGGAAGAAGGAGCTTAATGTCAGGAGCAGATTGTACAGCTGGCGGGCTCTCAATAAACATTATTTTCCAATGGGGGGGGGGAGTAAATTCTAAAAGAAAGAAGAAATATACAATTATGTGATCTTTTATTAAATACAATGAGTGACTTTATTGGTGTTGTGTGTGTGTGTGTGTGTGTGTGTGTGTGTGTGTTTTTGAATTACTGTCTGGTGTCCCCTGCTTTTTGCCTGAATAATTTCCTTTGTATTTTTGGGTAATACATATTTACTACCAATGAATTTTCTTTTTGTTTATGATACCATCTTTGTTTCACTTCATTTTTGAATGGTAGTTTTGGACATAATATTCTTGGTTGATAGTTTTTAAAATTTCAACAATTTGAATATGTGAATCCCTCTGTCTTCTGGCTTTCACTGTTCATTATGAAACCTCACCTGTTAATCATATGGTGGTTTCCTTGCATGTAAGGAGTCATTTCTCTCAGTGCTTTTACAATTTTCTCCTTGTCGTTGAATATCCATGTTTATCCTAATTGGTGTTTGTTAATCTTTTTTGATGTGTAATGTTTTTCATCAAGTTTAGATGTTTTCATCCATCTCTTTGAATATTTTCTCTCCTTTCCTCTCCTCTGCTACTTACATTATGATTATGTTGGTATTCTTAATGGTGTCCTACATTTCTCGAGTATATTTTTCATTATTTTCAATCTCTGTTCTTCAGATTACATAATCTCTATTGATCCAAGGTTGCAGATTTTTTCAGTTAGCTCAGATACACTTTTGAGCTCTAGTAAATTTCTTTTCAGTTACTTTACTTCTCAACTTCAGAATTTCCATGTTTCTTTTAAAATTAACTTCTATTTCTTTATTGATAAACCTTTGTATGCAACATCCACCATCTGTGCCCCTTAAGGTAGCATTTATTGCCTGCTTTTCCTGTGTATGGGTGACACTTCCCTGTTTCTTTGCATTTCTTATAATTTTTGTTATAAATAGACATTTTATAGTAGTATCTTATAGCTACCTGGATAATGATCCTCCTCCTCTAGGGGATTGGTATTTGCTTGGTTATTTACTCTACAGGGTGCAGCCTGATGTTATTTCTTTTAGTCTAGTTACCTAAGGGTTGTGTCTGGGTGGGCATAATGTAGTTGTTGGCAAGATTTTTACCACTGGACATGCATGTGGCTGAAGGCTGCTATATATCAGGGGGTTTTCTTTTGACCCACATTCAACTAGGGACCAGTAGCTGGGAGGTTCCTGCTCTGTTCTGGAAAGCAGTTTTAGACATATACATAGGCTTCCAGATTGCCAAGGATGTGTGGTTTTATTTTAAGCCTGTGTTCCTAATTGTCACCTCTAGATCAGAGCAATTTATTGCTCAGTGTTTGGTCACATCCCCTGTGCCAGCAAAACTTTTGCTCCGTGTGATGGGTCTGCATCTATTAAGAAATGCTTTTAAGTCTGTCCCATGTTCTGCTCTAATTGTCCAGAGTAGGTGTAGCCCAGCGCATGGACACAGCCTTTTCAATTCTTAGAGTTGACTGTGCTCCCAGGAAGGCTCCATTTGGTTTCCTCTTGGTTTCTCTTTATTAAAATTCTAGCTGCTCTGCTGCTTGCTTGCACCAGCTCCTCCTAATTAATTGCTCTCCACCAAAATCCCCACTGTTTTTGACAATGTCCTTAGGGACAGAGTTCTCAATGTTTTAAATTCCCTCAGCCTCAGCCTCAGCAGAGTGGTGGAATTCTTTGTCCTCACTGCCTTCCTTCCCACTTAGAAAGAACCTGTGCACCGCTGAACCAAAGCTGCGGGTAAAGGGCCCAGAGTAAAACCACCATTTTATGAGTGGGCACTGGGGCATGGTAGAAGTCCCTGATTTCCTGTTTTTTTCTCCTTGAGTAAAATACACAAACTGTGAGTAAGCTAGGGTTGAAAAATCAGGGCCTCAGTATTCTCAGCCTGCACACAGAATAGTGCTTCTACTCAAAGAATGGAGGCTGGGTGGTGGAAGGGATCACCAGTCCTTTTGGCTATGCCTGTGTGGAATAAATTTCTGCAACACAGGATTGAAGGGATAGGAAATTCAGGCAGCTACCCCTGCCAGGGTGAAACCACAGCCCCAGAGTGGGAGCTGGGGGGAGGAGCCCTATCTCCTCCCAAGATCTTCACCATAGCTGCCAAGAATAGAGCTCCCAAGGTGGAGCTTCTGTAAGATAGACCTCGTATGGTAGAGGATATGCAGAGGCCACAGACTTTTGCTGTTCCTACTGATATTTAAAAGGTTCTCTTGAATCAGTATTTTTTCAATTTCTATATGCCCTTTGGACATTTTCTGGAGACTTCTAAATGATATCTCACCCTTCAATATATTTTTAAACTTAACTTTTGAGTGGAAATGTGGTCCAGCAAAAAGAGAAATGGAGTAGGTGTCACAAGCCAGGGTTTTCATTCCAACTTGGCCTCTAACAAGCTCAGTGACTTCTCCTGAAATTCAGTTTCCTCATTTGTAGAATAAGGAAATTGTATTAAACACCTCTGCATTCTTTCCAACTCTAAAATCCTATGATTTTTATGAAGGAGAAATGGAATAGAAAGTAATCAGTGAAAAAAATTCTTCTGTAGATGTGTGAAAACAGCAAATATAAAAACAATCCACTGCCTTTTTAAACCAAAACTGTTCCACCTTGTTTAGAACATGTACTTCATTTCCAACTTTACTTAATCAAAATGCTACTTTAATGCATGCTTTGCAGTCAAGAAATTTCTTCACCCCAAAGGTTTCCTTTCTAACCATTAGAACTGAAAAACTTGGGGTAATAGAAGGTTGCCTTTCACTGATTGGTCATCAAAAATATGACAGCTTAATGCTAAGTGAAAGCACTATAATTTACTACCATTTTACCTATATTACGAATTCCGCAAACAATTACTTTCTCTCTGAGACAAGTCAAAGTTTTCACCTTCTGTATAAGGCTCTAAGGCCATACCCCCCAAGAGTGTCTATTAATTATCCATACTTATTCCGAATGTGTGAATAACAAAATATCAGTTCTCCCTATGCACCGCAGAAAAGAATTGCTTCAATGGGCCACCCATTTCTAGTCACAAAGACATCACAGTTTATTTAGTAATAATTATCTGCACAAATTGTTATAACAATAAAACTGTGGTAAAGAGCCTCCCTTTCTGAGTAATTTTGTCTTACTAATCAGTTTTAACCTGCTTATTTAATATTTTCATTTACTATAGTTTACATTCAAAATTTCTATACTCAAAGCAGGGGGAGAAGGAACTTTACGTAATTTAAGAAAACTGCCAATGCAAATATATTTAAAAGCATTCAACTACTAATCCACAACAGAATATCCTATGATAAAGCTACAAGGGTATATATAAATTATGAATATACATTGGCAAAAGTTGCGACTCAGACACATCCAGCAACTAAGAGAATGAGAGCAAGATGGCAATATGGACAAAGTGATCCAAAAACAAGAAATTATATAATCTTTAAGTAACTTGCCCTTAAAGGAAAACTTATTTTTAAACTAACCATCTGTACAAACCACTAATTGTCAACATCTAAAGGGAAAAGGTAAAATATTTATCTTAAGGTGTATTGCAGGTGCAAATCCCTGTAGAGGAAATGTAAATGCATACTTTGAGTTTGTCCAAAGTTTAAGGCCTCTTTCTGGTTGGTTCTCACTGCTGACCCTTAGGCATGAACTGTTCAAAAATTTCCAAATGAGCTTATCTGCTCACCAAGATATTTCTACGTTAAAAGCTTTCAGGAAGGCATTTGGCCCAGTTTCTATGATTCCCAAATTACCCTGGTTTCAACCTAATTGTTGTAATCAGGGATTCCCTTAGGAAGAAAATACATATTCTTTAAAATAAAAAGATATAAGAAATAAAACCCTATCATCTTGCTACATTTTCAGAGCTCATATTCTAAAACTGTAGCTTATTCATCTCAATCCATTAAAAATATTATGTTTCAACACTGATTTAAAAATTTATACTTTATATTATGTTACATGAATATATGATATTATAATGTAAAATTATTAGGCTATAATAAATGTCCCTTTTCCTGATATTTTCTTAGTGAATCATCCTAGGAAGCTTTTCTTTCATTTTGTCTATTATTTTACTGTATAGAACCATTTTAATATGATGAAGTTAAGAGAAAAATATTTAAGATTTACTTAATGGCCCTTACAATAACTTGTGTTTTTCTTTCAGGTAATTCAAATTTTCATTAGCTGAAAATACTGGTTTATGAATGGTTAAGAGACCACCTCTATCATATGAAAAGAAAATAGCTTCTTCAAAAAGAAAAGAAGCTATTCAAATTGGAAAAGAGAGGAGCTTCTAAATGAACTTTTACCAACATTTTATTAATTATTTGTAGCAGGTAAAACTTGATTATTTTGTTTGGGTTCTTCCTTGTTATGTCACACTTAAAGGAACTCATTAAATTACTGAAAAAAGGAAGGGAAAAATCTTGTAATAAACTCTGAACTGTCAACACAGATTCAAGTTCTGATCATCTAGAGTACATACACATAGTCTTCTCCTACTTACCTAAAGGTCATTAATAATTTTTAAGTGGTTTTTGCTTTATCTACATGTGTGAGCATGTGCACACACACACATATGTGCATGCATATATTCCATTTAGATGTTTCTTTGTATAAGTTTAGACAGCAAAAGAACTATAGTTAAGATGGAAATAGAAAAGGCAATTAACTTCCTAAGTTTTTTAGATCATTCCCAGAATGACAACTCTCAAATTATATCACGGTTTTAAGTATTTAAAGAGAATGATATAAATTTTGGTTCAAAACAAAACCAATGCCTTATTTTAATGAAAAAATAAAATTCCCACGACTAGAGATGCTGCTTAATGATGAAGAACATTCTACCTAAATACATGTGAACTAAGAGAGGTTTTTCTTCCAAAACATACACAATGGCAAATACTTTTAAAAAACACAAATATAGATATCTATCATTGTAGTATTTCAGTGGGGAGGGAGGAAGAGAAGCTATGAACTTACACTACCCTCTTTTGTTATTTAAGAAATGGATACTTTCCATCTAAATTGTCAGCTTAAAGGAGATTTAAAAAACTACTAAAATTTGGAAACCAATATAATTAATCTGGTATGGATCTCAAATGGCTATTAGGCCTCAAAAATGGAAATGGGGTAAAGTCAAATAGTAACAAAAACTATGTTTTGGGTATAACTAAGGCAGTAACAAGAAAATAATCTGGGGATAAATATAGATGTCACATTAAATAGATTGTGAAAGATGAAAAACTCAAATTTCTTTTCAAATAAACCTTATCTAAAAGAAGGATTATAGAAAATGGGAATGTATGATTTTTTTAAAAAATAAAACAATTCTGCTTCAGTGCAAATGTGTCAAAAAAAAAAAAAGTCTCATGCAACTTAGCAGGAACAGTTTCCACAGCCTTTTACACTGTTGACAATTTCTTCTTGTAGTTTCTTCCTTTCCTCCTCTTTGGACATATTCTCTTCCTTTGCATCCCATTTGGGGTTATCATGGTTCTGTACACGACTGCTCTGTGTGTGCCACATTTCCGAATAGATACTGCCAGGGTTAGCAAGCAAACTATGGTGGGTACCACGTTCAGCTATCTTACCCTAAAAACCGAAAGCAAGAGAAACATAGAAAAAGGTCATATAACTAGCATAATAACCGAAAATACATAGTACTTTCTAACTAAGGATTTTGAAGGATTAGTATTTGTTAAAATACCTATCCCAATTCATCATCCATAGTACAAGTAGAAAAAATTGAGGAAGGAATGATTTCTTCACTGTTAAGCTATTAGCCGAGAAAACAAACAAAAAGCTATGAAATCCTATATATTGTAAACCACTTCACAAAAGAAATAAAATTCTAATGTTCTATTTTTCATTTTGAAGGGCAGAAAAGGAAGGTGAAAAAATGTAAAGTCAATTATAATTGGTAAATATTTAATCAAAAGCACTGTTATTTATTATAGGGATTTAAAAACAATATCCTAAAATCCTTATGTGTACTTTAAAATAAAAAAGATTTCTCCAAGAAAAGCTTACTTCTTCCAGTAGCTATTTTTGCTGACAATGGATATTAAACCTAACATTGCACAGATTTGGTATAGATTCCACACTCTTATCTATAATTAATTTGTCTCGTGACAGCTACTGTTAAACATGCTGGGAGACAAAAGGAATTCTGTCACTTCTACTGGTATTCCTGGTTATAGGACCTTTACAAATATACCCTTAAGCAAAATAACTAAAATATGTTCCCATATCTGAGTAATTAATTTAAGGCTCCTCTTTTATTGCTAGTTAGGCAATTTTAAAAAGAACTATTTTGCTCAGCTACTTAAATTCCTCATTATGAAGAACGTAGTTCTCAACCTTGGTATATGTGGACCACTTCATTGGCACAAAACTCCCCATGGATTACATACACATGGAACCTGATGTGGGGCTCAATCCCATGACCTTGGGATCATGACCTGAGCAAAAATCAAGAGAGAAGGCCATGTCGTAGAAGGCATGAGGTGTGGAGATGAGGTTGGAGGTAGAAATGAATCACAAGTGCTGTGGAGTGGAAAGAGTGGAGAGAGAGAGGAGTGCACAGGGGATCGCACAACAAAAACACTCCCTCAAAGCCACTGACTAGGAAAATGAAAGGGGCTGACTTTGGTGAGGTTTTTCAACCAGTAGGGCTCAAAGATTACAGTTTTAGAGATCCTTGGTGTGGCTGGTATAGAGCTCTGAGGATGCAGCAGTGCTCCTGTAGTGAAGGCAGGCAGGTAACCTGGGGGAAAATAGCATGATCTGAGAAACTCCTGAGATGCTCTCCTTTCTTGGAGCCATCTGAAAGAGGTGGCATTGCCTCTCTGGGGACAAAGAGCCAGCGGACAACACAGAAGACACCAGAGAGTTCATTAGGCAGAGATAAAAGATGTTAAAACCAATCAGGCCGAAATGAAAAATATAATAATCAAGATTTGAAACTGACTGGATGCAATGACCACAAGGAGAGAAGAAGCAGTAGAATGAATAAGTGATACAGAAAAAAGAATTATGGAAAATAAGGAAGCAGATTAAAAGAGGGAAAGAAAAATCTTGGGTCACACAGAAGTAGACTTATAGAACTTGGTGACTCCTTGAAATATAATAGCATTTACAGCATAGGAGTGCCAGAAGAAGAGAGAAAAGGATGAAAAAGGTTTGTTTGAGGAAATTATAGCTGAAAACTTCTCTAGTCTGGAGAACAGACTTCCAAATCCAGGAGACACAGAATTCCATCAAAATCAACAAAAGCAGGCAAATGACAAGACATATTGTAGTTAAACTTGTAAAATATAAGGAAAAAATCCTGAAAGCATCATGAAAAAAGAAGTCCTTAACTTACAAGGGAAGACAAACAAGGTTAGCAGATCTCTCCACAGAAACTTTGCAAGCAAAAAGGGAGTGGCATGATATATTCAACATGCTGAATGAGAAAAATCTGCAACCAAGAATATCTTATCCAGCAAGGCTTTCATTCAGAATAGAAGGAGAGATAAAGGGTTTCTTAGACAAACACTAAGGGAGTATATGACCACTAAACCAGCCCTGGAAGAAATATTAAAGGGGAAAGAGTGAGAAAGAAAGGCCTAAAGTGACAAGGGCTATAAAAGAAAAAAATCTCCAGAAACAACAACAAAATACAAGTTAATATCAATAATTCATATCTATCAATGAATTCAAATCTATCAATAATTACTCTGAATAATAATGGACTAAATACTCCAATCAAAAGACACAAGGTATTAGAAGGGTAAAGAAACAAGCCCCCTCTATATGTTGCCTGCAAGAGAATCATTTTAGAACTAAAACCTCAGACTGAAAGTGAGGAGAATGGAAAAACATTTATCATGCAAATGGATATCAAAAGAAAGTGGGGGCAGAGGGTACCTGGGTGGCTCAGTCAGTCAGACTTCAGCTCAGGTCATGATCTCTCAGTTTGTGAAGTTAAGCCCCAGGTTGGGCTCTGTACTGAGAGCTCAGAACGTGGAGTTGGCTATGGATTCTTTGTCTCCCTGTCTCTTTGCCCCTCCCCTGCTCGTGCTCTGTCTCTGAAAACTAAACATCAAAAAATTACAAAAAAAGAAAGCCAGAGTAGCAATAACTGAATCAAACTAGATTTTTAACCAAAGACTGTAAAAAGAGATGAAGAATGACATTATATCATAGTAAAGGTGTCTATCCAACAAGATCTGAAAATGAACTGAGGGTTGAAGGGGGAGGGGGAGGGGGAGGAGGAAGGGAGGCGGTGGTAATGGAGGAGGGCACTTGTGGGGAAGAGCACTGGGTGTTATATGGAAACCAATCTGACAATAAACTATTTAAAAAAAAAGATCTAACAATTATAAATATTTATGCTCCCAACATGGTAGAAACCAAACACATAAAATGATAGCAAACATAAACAATCTCATGGATAATAATAAAATAACAGTAGGGGACTTTAACACCCCACTCACAGCAGTGGACAGATCATCTAAGCATAAAATCAACAAGGAACAAATGGCTTTGAATGACACCCTGGACCAGATGGACTTAACAGATATATTCAGAACAATTTAACCTAAAGCAGCAGAATACACAATTATTTCAAGTGCACATGGGACATTCTCCAGAATACATTACATACTACGTTGCAAATCAGTCCTCAACAAGTACAAAAGTATTCATATCATACCATGGGTATTTTCAACCATAACACTACAAAAGCTGAAATCAACCATAAGAAAAAAATTTGTAAAGGCCACAAATACATGGAGACAAAACAATATGCTACTAAACAATGAATGGGTCAACAAAGAAATAGAAGAAGAAATAAAAAATATAAATGGAAACAAATGAAACTGAAAATACAACAGTCTAAAATATTTGTGATGCAGCAAAAGTGGTCATAAGAGGGAGTATATAGCAATACAGGTCCACTTCAAGAAACAAAAACAATCTTTTTTAATGTTTGCTTATTTTTGAGAGAGAGAGAGAGAGAGAGAGAGAGGCAGAGAGAGAGGGAGACACAGAATCTGAAGCAGACTCCAGGTTGTCACAGCAGAGCCTGATGTGGGGCTCAAGCTCATGAACTGTGAGATCATTACTGGAGCTGAAGCTGAGCCACTCAGGTACCCCAAAAAACAAGAAAATATTAAATAAACAACCCTATCTTACACCTCTACCTAAAAGAGGTAGAAAAATAACAACAAATGAAGCCTAAAGCCAGCAGAAGAAGGGAAATAATAGTGATTAGAGCAGAAATAAATAACATAGAAACAAAAAACAAACAAACAAAAAACCCAGCAGATCAGATCAAACCAGGAAATAGTTCTTTGAAAAAAATAAAATTGGTTCCCTCCCCAGCCAGATGTATGAAAAAGGAAAACAAAAGGACCCAAGTGAATAAAATCACAAATGAAAGAGGAGAGATCACAACCAACACCACAGAAACACAAACAATTATAAGATAATATTATGAAAAATTTTATGACAACAAATTGGGCAATCTGGAAAAAATGGGTAAGTTCCTAGAAACATATAAACTACCAAAAACTGAAACAGGAGCAAACAGAAAACTCGGATAGGCTGATAACCAGCAAAGAAATTGAATCAGTAATCAAAATACCCCAACAAACGAAAGTCCAGCTTCAGATGGTTTCACAGGGGAAATCTGCCAAGCCTTTAAAGAAGAAATCAGTAGTTCTTCTTAAACTATTCCAAAAAGTAGAAACAGAAAGAAAACTTTCAAACTCATTCTGTGAGGCCAGCATTACTCTGATTCCAAAACCAAAGTCTTGACTAAAAAAGAAAACTATAAGCCAATATCCCTGATGAACATGGATGCCAAAATCCTCAACAAAATGCTAGCAAATTGAATTCAACAGCACATTAAAGGAATCATTTACCATGATCATGTGGGATTTATTCCTGGGTGCAAGCATGGCTCAGTATTCCCAAATTAGTCAATGTGATATACCCCATTAATAAAATAAATAAGAATCATATGATCCTTTCAATAGATGTAGAAAAAGCATTTGACAAAGTACAGCATCAATTTTTGATAAAAACCTTCAACAAAGGAGGGATAGAGGGAACATACCTCAACATCAAAAAGGTCATACACAAAAACCCCACAGCTAATGTCATCCTCAATAGGGAACAACTGATAGCATTACCTCCACATTCAGGAACAAGATAGGGATGTCGACACCAATGTTATTTAACATAGTACTTGGATGTCCTATCCTAGTCTCAGCAAACAGACTAGAAAAGGAAATAAAGGGCATCCAAAATGGCAAGGAAAGAAGTCAAACGTTCACTATTTGCAGATGACATGATACTTGCAGAAAACACAAAAGATTCCACCAAAAAAACTGCTAACACTGGTACACCAACTCAGTCAAGTCACAGGATAAAAAATTTGAGATACAGGTATCTGTTGCACTTCTACACACCAATAATGAAGTAGCAGAGAAAAGAAATCAGGAATGAATCCAATTTATAATGGTGCCAAAACCCATAGGACACATAGGAATAAATCTAAACAAAGAAGCAAAAGATCTGGTACTCTGAAAACTATAAAACATTAGTCAAAGAAATGGAAGATGACACCAAAAAATGGAAAGACATTCCATGCTCACAAACTGGAAGAACAAATATTGTTAAAATGTCTATATTACCCAAAGCAATCTCTACACTTAATTCAATCCCTATCAAAATATCAGCATCATTTTTCACAGAACTATAACAAAAACACCTAAAATCTGTATGGAACCATAAAATATCCCAAATAGCCAAAGCAAACCTGAAAAAGAAAAGCAATGCTGGAGGTATCAAAATGTTGAACATCAAATTATATTACAAAACAGCAGTGATCAAAACAGGAATGTTACTGGCTCAAAACCAGACACACAGATCAATGGAACACAACAGAAAACCCAGAAATGGACCCACAGCTGTGTGGTCAACCACCTTCAACAAAATAGGCAAGAGCATCCAAGGGAAAAAGAACAGTCTCTTCAACAAAGAAAAATGGGACAGCAACATGAAAAAGAATGAAACCGGTCCACTTTGTTATAGCATACATAAATTTGAGACAGGAAAACATCAAAATCCTAGAGGAGAACACAGATAGTTAACCTCTTTGATATCAGCCACAGCAACTTCTTACTAGATATGTCTCCTGCAGCAAGGGAAACAAAAGCACAAATTTAACTATTGGGCCTCGTCTAGACAAAAAGCTTCTGCACTGTGAAAGAAACAATCAATAAAACTAAAAGGCACCATTTGGAATGGGAGAAGATACTTTCAAATGACATATCTGAGAAAGGGTTAGTATCCAAAATGTATAAAGAACTTATCAAACTTAACAAAAAACCCCACAAATAATCCAGTTAAAAAATGAGCAAAAGACATAAAGAGACATTTTCCCAAAGATGTACAGATGGCCTACAGAACTATGAAAAGATGCTCAACTTTGTACAAATCAAACCTATAATGAGGTATCACCTCACACCTGTCAGGATGGCTAAACAATTGGTGTTGTCAAAGATGTGGAGAAAGGGGTACACTGTTACACTGTTTATGGGGATGCAAATTGGCATAGCCACTCAGGGAAACAGTATGGAGGTGCCTCAAAAAGTTAAAAATAGGGACGCCTGGGTGGCTCAGTTGGTTGAGTGTCCGCCTACAGCTTAGGTCATGATGTTGTGGTCTGTGGGTTCAAGCCCTGCATCAGGCTCTGTGCTGACAGCTCAGAGCCTGGATCCTGCTTCAGATTCCCTGTCCACTTCTCTCTCTGCCCCTCCCCTGCTCGGTCACTCTCTCTCAAAAATAAATAAACATTTTAAAATATTTAAAAAGTTAAAAATAGAAATGTCCTACGATATAGGAGTCGCATTACTAGGCATTTACCCAAAAGATACAAAAATACTGGTTCAAAGGGATACATGCACCCTGATGTTTATAACAGTATTATTAACAATAGCCAAATCATGGAAAGAGCCCCAATGCCCATCAATTGATGAATGGATAAAGAAGATGTGGAATATATGCACGCACACACACACACACACACACACACGCACACCAGACTATTACATAGCCATCAAAATCAATGAAACCTTCTCATTTACAATACGGATGGAGCTAGAAAGTATTATGCTAAGTGAAGTAACTCACAAGTGGAATTTAAGAAACGAAACAGATGAACATAGGGGGAAAAAAGAGAGACAAATCATAAAACAGATGTAACTATAGAGAACAGGGATGCTGGAGGGGACAAGGGAGAGGGTTTGGGTTAAATGGGTGATTGGTATTAAGGAAGGCACTTGTGATGAGCACTGCTTGTGTGTACAGAAGAGGCAGATATAAGAATAAGTGAATAGGTGAATTAGAAGACAAAGTTAAAGCAAAAGAGGAAGCTGAGAAAATGAAAGAGAAACTGATAAAGGAGCATGAAAGGAGAATTGGAGACCTGAGGGATAACAATCAAATGGAACAAGATCCTTATCATAGGAATTCCTGAAGAAGAAAGAGAAAAAGGTCCTGAAGGGGTGCTTCATCAAATTATAGCTAATAACTTCCTGAATTTGGGGGAAGAAATAGACATTGAAATCCAAAAGGTGCAAAGAACCCCCTTAAGACGTCAAGTGACGGGCACCTGAGTGGCTCAGTCAGTTGAGTGTCTGACGTCGGCTCAGGTCATGATCTCACAATCAGTGACTTGAGCCCTGTGTCAGGCTCCTCTGTGCTGACTGCTCAGAGCCTGAAGCATGATTTGGATTCTGTCTCCCTCCCTCTCTGCCCCTCCCCAGCTCAAGATCTGTTCTCTCTGTCTCTTGAAAAAATGAATAAATGTTAAAAAGAAATTTTAAAAAAACCATGACGTAACTTGACTCGACCTTCAGCACGACATATCATAGAGAAACTGGCAAAATATAAAGATTGAGAATTCTAAAAGCAGGTAGGGATAAAAGGGCCCTAACATACAAAAGGAAACCTGTCAGAGAAGTCACAGACCTATCTACTGAAACATGGCAAGCCAGAAACGAATAGCAGGAAATCTTCAATATGATGAACAGAAAAAATATACAGCCAAGAATCCTTTGTACAGCGAGCCTGTCATTCAAAATACAAGGAAAGATAAAGGTGTTCCCAAATAAACAAAAATTGACAGAATTCATCACCACCAAACCACCCCTACAAGAAATCCTAAGAGGGACTCTATGAGGGAAATGTTACAAGGAATACAAGGTACCAGAGACACCAATAAAAGCATGAACTCTAAAGAGAACACAATGAATCTAAATGCATATTTTTCAATAATAACTTGAATGTAAATGGACTGAATGCTCTAATCAAACGACACAGGGTAGCAGAAGGGATAAAAAAACAAAATCCATCTATTTACTGTCTACAAGAGACTTATTTTAGACCTGAAGACACCTTCAGATTGAAAGCAAGGGGATGAAGAAATATCTATCATGTGACGGGAAGTAAAAAGAAAGCCGGGGTGGCCATATTTGTATCGAACAAACTGGACGTTAAATTAAAGGCAGTAACAAGAGATGAAGAAGGACATTATATAATAATTACAGGGTCTCTCCATCAGGAAGAGCTAACAATTATAACTATCTATGCGCCAAATTGTGGAGGGCCCAAGTACATAAAACAATTAATCACAGACATAAACAATCTTATTGATGAGAATGTGCTAACTGCCGCGGACTTTAATATTCCACTGACAGGAATGGATAGATCAAACCAGACAGAATATCACTAAAGAAACACTGGACCTGAATGACACATTGGAACAGATCGGATTGATACATATATTTAGAACTCTGCACCCTGAAGTTAGGGCATTGACCTTCTTCTCGAGTGCACATGGCTCAATCACTGAGATCACATGCTGGGACATAAAGCAGCCCTCCATAAATATAAACAAATTGAGATCATACCATGCACACTTTCAGATCACAATGCTATGAAACTGAAATTAACAATAGGAAAAAGTCTGAAAACCTCCAAAAATGTGGAGGTTAAAAACCACCCTACTAAAGATTGACAGGGCCAATCAGGCAATTAGAGAAGAAATTTAAAAATATACAAAAACAAATGAAAATGAAAATACAACACTCCAAACTCTATGGGATGTAGCAAAGGCAGTCCTAAGAGGAAAGTATATTGAAATCCAGGCCTATTTCAACAAACTATAAAATGTGCAAATTCAAAAGCTAACAGCGCATCTAATGAAACTAGAAGAGTAGCAGCAAGAACACTCCAAACCCAGCAGAAAAAAGGAAATAATAAAGGTCGGAGCAGAAATAAACAATATAGAACGCCCCCCCCAAAAAAAAAAACAATCGAGCAGATCAATGAAACAAAGAGTTAGTTTTTTGAAAAAATAAACAAAATGATAAACCTCTAGCCAGACTCCTCAGAAAGAAAAGAGAGAACACCCAAATGGACAAAATCATGAATGAAAATGGATCTATTACAATCAATCACTCAGAAATAGAAGCAATGATCAAAGATTACCATGGAAAATTATATGCCAAGAACCTGGACAATCTAGAAAAAATGGACAAATTCCTAAAAGCACATGCACTACCAAAATTCAAACGGGAGGGGAAAAAATCTTAACAGACCCATAAACAATGAAGAAATTGAATCAGTTACCAAAAATCTGCCAATGAGTAAGAACAAAGGGCCACATGGCTACCCAGGGGAATTCTACCAGACACTTAAAGCAGAGCTCATACCCATTCTTCTCAAACTATTCCAAAAAATAGAAATAGAAGGAAAACTTCTAAAGTCATCCTATGAAGCTAGCATTACTTTGTTTCTCAAACCAGAGAGAGACCCAACAAAAGAAGAGAATTACAGGACAATATCCTTAATGAATACAGATGCAAAATCCTCAACAAGATACTGGCAAATCAAATTCAACAGCATATAAAAAGAATTATCCATCATGATCAAGTGGGATTCATTCCTGGGTTACAGGGCTGGTTCAATATTCACAAATCCATCAGTGTGATACATCACATTAACACAAGTAAAGATAAAAATCATGATCCTGTCAATAGATGCAGAAAAAGCATTTGACAAAATACAGCACCATTTCTTAATAAAAACCCTTGAGAAAGTCGGGATAGAAGGAACTTACTTAAACACTATAAAAGCCATTTATGAAAGAGCACATACCTAATGTCATCCTCAATGGGGAAAAACAGAGCCTTGCCCCTGAGATCAGGAACACGACAAGAATGTCCACCCTCACCACTGTTGTTTACCATAGTGCTGGAAGTCCTAGCATCAGCAATCAAACAAGACAAGGAAATAAAAGGCATCATGATTGGCAAAGATAAAGTCAAACTTTCACTTTTCGCAGATGACATGATTTTCTACATGGAAAACCCAACCGACTCTACCAGAAGCTGACTGGAACTGATCCATGCATTCAGCAAACTCTCAGGGTACAAAATCAATATACAGAAATCAGAAGCATTGTTATACACCAATAATGAAGCAACAGAAAGATAAATCAAGAAACTGATCCCGTTCACAATTGCACGAAAAACCATAATATACCTAGTAGTAAACCTAACCAAGGATGTAAAAGACCTATATGATGAAAACTATAGAAAACTTAAGAAAAAAATTGAAGAAGACACTAAGAAATGGAAAAATATTCCATGTTCATGGATTGGAAGAATAAACATTGTGAAAATGTCATTACTACCCAAAGCAATCTACACATTCAATGCAATCCCCATCAAAATTGCACCAGCGTTCTGCTCAAAGCTGGAACAAACTATCTTAAAATTCATATGGAACCACAGAAAATCCCGAATAGCCAAAGTACTATTGAAGAAAACCAAAACAGGAGGCATCACAATCCCAGACTTTCGCCTCTACTACAAAGCTGTCATCATCAAGACAGTATGGTATTGGCACAAAACCAGACACATAGACCAATGGAATAGAATAGAGAACCCAGAACTGGGCCCACAAATGTACGGCCAATTAATTTTTGACAAATTAGGAAAGAGTATGCAATGGAAAAAAGACTGCCTCTTTAGCAGGTGGTGCTGGGAGAACTGGACAGCAACATGCAGAGGAATGAAACTAGACCACATTCTTATACTATACACAAAAGGAAACTGAAAATGGATGAAGGATCTAAATGTGAGACAGGTAATCATCAAAACCATAGAGGAGAAAGTAGGAAGCAACATCCTCGACCTCAACCGCAGCAATTGCCTACTTGACACATCCCTAGGGCAAGGAAATCAAGAATCAAACTGGACTATTGGGACCTCATTAAGATAAAAAGCTTCTGCACTGCAAATGATACAATCGAGAAAACTAATAGGCAGTCAACAGAATGGGAAAAGATAGTTGCAAATGACATATCAGATACAGGTAGTATCCAAAATCTACAAGGAGCTCACCAAACCCCACACCTGAAAAATGAATAATCCAGTGAAGAAACGGGCAGAAGACATGAAGCGACACTTCTCCAAAGAGGACATCCTGATGGTCAACAGGCATATGAAACGATGCTCAGCATCACTCATCATCAGGGAAATACAAATCAAAACCACACTGAGATACCACCTCATGCCAATCACAGTGGCTAAAATGAACAAATCATGAGACTACAGACGCTGGTGAAAATGTGGAGAAATAGGCACCCTCCTACACTCTCAGTGGGAATGTAAACTGGTACAGACTCTCTGGAAAACAGTGTGGCGATTCCTCAAAATACTATGAATAGAACTCCCCTATAGCCCAGCAATAGAAATGCTTGGGATGTACCCAAGAGATACAGAAGCACTGATGCATAGGGTACATGTACCCCAATGTTCATAGCAGCACTGTCAATAATAGCCAAATCATGGAAAGAGCCTAAATGTCCATCCACTGATGAATGGATCAAGAAGATGTGGTATACACACACACACACACACACACACACACACACACACACACACACACACACAAAATGGAATACTACATGGCAATGACAGAATGAAATCTGGCCATTTGTAGCAATGTGGATGGACCTCAAGGGTGTCATGCTAAGCGAAATAAGTCAGGCGGAGAAGGCCAGATACCATATGCTTTCACTCATAAGTCTAACAGGAGAATCCTAACAGAGGACCATGGGGAGGGGAAGGGGGAAAAGAGTTAGGGAGAGGGAGGGAGCCAAATCTTGACAGACTCTTGAATCCTGAAAACAAACTGAGGGTGAAGGCGGAGGGGGAAAGGAGAACGGGGGTAATGGTCATGGAGGAGGGCTCTTTTGCAGAAGAGCACTGGGTGTTATATGGAAACCAACTTGACAATAAACTATAAATTGAAAAAAAAAAAAACATGGTAGGGGTGCCTGGGTGGCTCAGTCAGTTAGGCGTCCTGCTTCAGTGTTGTGCTGACAGCCAGCTGAGAGCCTGGAGCCTGTCTTCAGATTCTGTGACTCCCTCTTTCTCTGACCCTTCCCTGCTCATGCTGTTTCTCTCTCAAGAAATACATAAAAAACATTAAAAAAATTAAAACAAAACAAAACATGGTATATTCAAAGACATGTGAAAAGAAACTCCCAAATCAGAAAGAACAGTTTGAGATTATAGAATGATTCACTTGTACAGTACTATCAATAAATGTTATTCACTAGCAATTATATATATATATAATGATTCAACAATTCTATACATTTCTCAGTGCTCATCAAGTGTACTCTTATTCCCCTTTATCTATTTCACCCATCCCCTCCCACACCACCCCTGACAACCACCAGTTGGTTCTATGTATTTAAGAGTCTGTTTTTTGTGTGTCCCTTTATCGTTGTTTGTGTTTAAATTCCACACGTGAGTAAAATAGTATGGTATTCATTTTTCTCTGACTTTTATCACTTAGTATTACACCCTCTATATTCATCCATGTTGTCGCAAATGGCAAGATTTCACTTCTTTTATGGCCAAGTAATAGTCTTTCTTATCCATTCACCTATTCACACTTGAAATGTTTCCATATCTTTGGTAGTATAAACAGTGAGGCAATAAACATAGGGGTGCATATATCTTTTTGAGTTTGGGTACTGTACATAATGTGGCAATAAACATAGTGTTGCACATATCTTTTCGAGTTAGCAGTTCCATTCGGGTAAAGTAAGTTTCTTTGGGTAAATACCCAATAGTGGAATGACATATTTTCAGATTTTTGAAGAACCTTCATACTGTTTTACACAGTGACAGCACCAATTTGCATTCCTAGCAATAGTCCATGAGGGTTCCTTTTTCTCTGTATTGTCATCAACATTTATTTCTTGTGTGCTTGATTTTAGCCATTCTGACAAACATAAAGTGATATCTCATAGTGGTTTTAATCTGCATTTCCCTGATGATGAGTGATGGTGAGCATCTTTGCATGTGTCTGTTGGCCATTTGAATGTTTTCTCTTGAAAAATGTCAATTCAAGTCCTCTGCCCATTTTAAATCAGATTGTTTATTGGGTGTTGAGTAGCATAACTTCTTTATATATTGTGGATGTTAAGCCTTTGTCAAATATATCATTTTACAAATATCTTCTCCCATTCAGCAGGTTGCCATGTCATTCTGTTGATGGTTTCCTTCACTATGCAAAAGCATTTTATTTTGGTATACTTACAAAGTCTAACTTTGTCTTTGTCTCCCTTGCCTGAAAAGACCTAAAAAATGTTTCTGCAGCCAGCATCAATGAAACCACATGTTTTCTTCTAGAAATTCTATGATTTCAGGTCTCACATTTAGGTCTTTAATTCATTTTGAGTTTATTTTTGTGTTTATTGAAAGAAAGTGATCTGGTTTCATTCTTTTGCATGTAACTGTCCAGTTCTCCTAGCACTATTTGTTGAAGAGACTGTCTTTTCCCCATTGTATATTCTTGCCTCCTTTGTTGTAGATTAATTGACCGTATAAATGTGAGTTTATCTCTGGACTCTCTATTCTCTTCCATTTATCTATGCATCTATTTCTGTACCATACCACACTGTTTTAATTACTACAGCTTTGTAGTATATCTTGAAATCAGGGATTGTGATACATCCTGCTTTGTCCTTCTTTTTTAAGATTGCTTTCGCTGAGGTCTTTTTTGGTTTCATATAAATTTCAAGATTATTTGTTACAGTTCTGTGAAAAATGCTAGTGGTATTTTGCTAGGGATTAAACTAGTTTGCTTTGGGTAGTATGGACAGTTCTCCAATATTTATTCTTCTAATTTATGAACATGAAATATCTTTCCATTTGTGTCATCTTCAATTTCTTTCATCAATGTTTTATAGTTTCCATGGTACAGAACTTTTATCTCCTTAAATTTATCCACAGGTATCTTATTACTTTTGATGCAACTATAAATGGATTGTTTTTTAAATTTCTTTCTCCTACTTCATTAGTATATAAAATACAATATATTTCTGTACATTAATTTGTAACCTGTGACTTTACTGACCTCACTGAATTTCTCAGTGAAAAATTTTACTTCTTCCTTACCAATTTGGATGGCTTTTAATTCTACTTCTTGTCTGATTGCTTCAAATAGGATTTGTAGTACTATGTTAAATAAAAGTTAGAGTGGACATCCTTGTCTTGTTCCTGATCTTAAGAGGAAAAGCTCTCAGTTTTTCACCATTAACTATGATGTTAGATGTAGGTTTCCCATATATGGCCTGGTTATGATGAGTTATGTTCTTTTAAAAAAAAAAAACTTACTTTGAGAGAGAGACAATGTGTGCACACATGCAAGCATAGGAGAGGAAGAGACGGAGAGAGAGAGAATCCTTAAGTAGGCTCCATGCTCAGTGTGGAGCTCACACGATGACTGATCTCACTCACAACCGTGAGATCATGACCTGCTCTGAAGTTGAGAGTCAGAGACTTAACCGAATGAGCCACCCAGGCACCTCCAGGTATGCTCTCCTTAAATGTACTTTGCTGAGAATTTTTACCATGAATGGATGTTGCATTTTGTCAGATGATTTTTCTGCATCTATTGATATTATATGGATTTTTCCCTTTCTCTTGTTGATATGATGTATTATATTGATTGGCTTAGAAACACTGAACCACCCTTGCATCTTGAGAATAATCACTTGATTGTGGTGAATGATTTTTTTAGAAGTATTGTTGAATTCAGTCTGCTAATGTTTGGTTGAGGATTTTTCCATCTATGTTCATCATAGATATTAACCTGTAGTTCACTTTTTTGGGATGTCTTTATGTGCCTTTGGTATCAAGATAATGCTGGCCTCATAGAATAAATTTGGAAGCTCTACTTTCGCTTCTAAGTTTTAGTATTGTTTGAGAATAGGTATTAACTTTTATTTAAATGTTTGGTAGATAGAATTCACCTGTGAAACCATGTGGTGTCGATTTTTCTTTGTTAGGAGTTTTTAAATGATGGATTCACTATCATTGCTAGTAACTGGTCTGTTCAAATTCTCTTTTATGTCCTGATTCAGTTTTGAAAAGTTTTATATAATTTATCTATGTCTTCTAGTTGTTCAAATTGTTGGCATATAGTTTTTCATAGTATTCTCCTATAATTATCCTTTGTATTTCAGTGGTGTCAGTTGTTATTTCTTCTCCTTAATTTCTGATCTTGAGTCCTTTCTCCCTCTCTTTTTTGATAAGTCTGGCTAAAGGTTTATCAACTTTGTTGATATTTTTTTCAAATAACCAGCTCCTGGTTTTATTGATCTTTTATTTTTTTAAGTCTCTATTTCATTTACTTTTGCTCTAATCTTTACTATTTCCTTCTGTCTAGTGGCTTTGACCTTTGTTCCTTTATTTCTAGCTCCATTAAGTGTAAGGCTAGATTATTTATTTGAGATTTTTATTCTTTCTTGAGATAGGCCTATATTGGTATAATCTTACCTCAGAACAGTTTTGCTGCATCCCAAAGAATTTGAGCTATTATGTTTTCATTTTGTCTCCATGTGTTTTTTTCATTTTTTTCTTTCTTTGTCAACCCATTGGTTAGTATCATGTTGCTTAGCTTTGGGGTTTTTTTCCCCATATTTTTCCTGCAATTAAGTTTTTTGGTTTCACATCATCTTTATGGAAAAGATGCTTGATATGGTTTTATGTTCTTAAATGCATAGATAGTTGTTTTGTGCCCTAACACATGATCTATTCTGGAGAATGTTCTATGTGCACTTGAAATTAATGTGCTTTTTGATGGAATGTTATGAATATAAATGACGTAGTTTCATCTCAATCAATATGCTATCCAAAGTTAGTTTCCTTAATTTTCTTTCTGCATGAAATATCCATTAATATAAGTGGGGTGTTAAATTCAATTATTATTATTGTATTAATTTCTTCCTTTATGCCTGTTAACACATGCTTTATGTTTTTGGATCTCCCATGTTGGGTGCATAAATATTTACAACTATTTTATCTTCTTGTTGGATTTTTCCCTTTATCATTATGTAGTGTCCTTCTCTCTAATTATAATCTTTGTTTTAGTGCCTGTGTTGTCCAATACAAGTATTGCTCTCCTGGCTGTCATTTCACTTCCATTTACAAGGCGAATGTTTTTCCAACCTTTCAATCTCCATGTGTCCTTAGGTTTGACCTGGGTTACCTGTTGGTAATGTTTAGACGGGGCATTTATTTTTTATCCATTCAGTGATCTTATGTCTTCTGATTGGAACATTTAGTCCATTTACATTCAAAGTAATTAATAAATGGTATGTTATTATTGCCATTTTGTAACTTGTTTTATGGTTTGTTTTTGTAGTTTTCTTTTTTTCCATGTTTACTTTCTTCCCTTGTGATTTGATAGCTTTCTCTAGTATCATGCTTCAATTACTTTCTTTACTTTTTGTGTATCTACCACAGGTTTTTGATTTGTGGTTACCATTAGGTTCACATATATTTTATGCATCTGGAGTCTATGTTATGTTGATGGTCAGTTAACTTTGAAGTCATTTTAAATGTACTAAAATTTTACTTGCCCCATGTTCCATATATATGTCATACTTTACATCCTTTTATTTTGTGAATCTCTTGACCTAATTTTTATAGATATCATTGACTTAACTGTTTTTGTACTTTACTTGTCATAAGGTTTTATAAATGATTAATATATTACTTTTATCATGTTTGCATTTACCTGTGAGCTTTCTTCCTTTCATAATTTTCTTACTCCTGATTATGGCCTTTTCTTTTTAGTCAAAGAATTCCTTTTAATTTTTCTTGAAGGCTGGTTTAATGGTAATAAAGTCCTTTAACTTTTATTTGCCTGGGAAACTCTTTATCTATACTTGTATTCTGAAGATAGCCTTGCTGAGTGGAGTATTCTTGGTTACAGATTATTTTTCTGTCAGTACTCTGAATATACCATGCTATTTTGGCCTGCAAAGTTTCTGCTGAAAAATGAGGTGAAAGCCTTGTGGGATTTCCCTTGAATATAACGTTTTTCTTTTTTTCTCTTGATACCTTCAATATTCTCTATCACTACATTTTGCCATTTTAATTGTTATGTGTCTTAGTGTGGACCTCAATGGGTTGATTTTGTTGTGGGTTTTGTGTGCCTTCAGAATCTGGATGTCTGTTTCCCCAAGTTAGGGAAGTTTTCAGCTATTTATTTCTTCAAATACATTTTCTGTGCTCTTCTCTCTCCTCCTTCTAGGATTGCTGTCATGTGAATGTTGTAATGCTTAGTGATATCACTGGGTTCCCTTAATCTTTTTTTTTTTTTTTTTTTGCTATTCAGCTTGGTTTCTTTCCATCACTCTGTTTACTAGCTCACTGGTCCATTCTTCTGTTTCCTCTCATGTGCTATTGATCCCCTCTAGTGTATTTTTAATTTTAGTTATGAAGTTCTTCATCCCTGATTGGTTTTCTATATTTTCTATCTCTTTGTTAAATGTTCATTGAGATTCTCCACTCTTTTGTCTAGTCCACTGAGTATCTTTATGATTATTTGAATTCTTTATCAGGCATATTGCTCATCTCTATTTCATTTAGTTCTTTTGCTTTAGTTTTTTCCCATTCTCTCACCTGGGGCATATTTCTCTGTTTCCTCATTTTGCCCAACTTTTTGTGCTTGTTTCTATGTATTAGGAAAGTAAGCTAAGTCTCTGATCTTGAAAGGGGTGCCCTAATGAAGAAGAGGTCCTGTGGGTGTCGTATAGCATAATGTCCACTGTTCACCAGAACCAGAAGCTTCAGGAGTATCTCCTAATGGATAGTATGCACCCTACTGTTGTAGCTGTGTTTGCCTAGTCATGAGCATACCAGGCAGGGTTTGGTCCCTGTGCTATTAAGAAAAGAGTCTAGGGCTACTACAGGCTTGTAATTCAGCCTCTCTGCCTGGGCTGCCATCATACTAAATAGCAGGGTGCTCTCTCTGTTGTCTTCTGACAGGCTTTCAGTAGTAGGCAGGGCCTACAATCAAACCAGATGATTTGGAGAGATAGCCCCCATCCATTTATTAGGGCTGCAGCATCGACCTTCAGGGTCAACCTGAAAGCCGGGTCGACCTGCCTTTCCCTGAGAGGTTTTTGTTGGTGGGCAGAGCCAACAGTTAGACTAGATGCTAGCCCAGTCTGTCTGACATTGCTGCAGTTGCACCGCTGTGTGTGCTTATCTACTTCTCTCCCCAGGACAGTAGTCGCTTTGGAGTGGTGCAGGTCCCTGTCAGAGCTACTTGCAGGATATATCTTGGCAGGAGCTGCTTTAGAGGGATGCTTGCTAAGTGGGGTGGATATCCAGAATGCAGGACATAGTGTACGTTGTGTTAGCAAGATAGGTAGATTGTTCCTACTGGTTCCTGCAACTGCATGGCTATCTAGACAGGGAAGTGGGATGGGGGAAAATGCTACCCAACAGCTCTTTTGTTCTTACAGAAATCTCCTAAAGATCCCTGCTTCTCCAGCACACATTCTGAGATTAGTAAATAAATGTCCTTCATTTATATCCCATGCACTTTTCGAAGTGGTGCTTCTATGCTATATCTTGGTGGGTTTTTTGTTTGTTTGTTTGTTATGCTGGCTCTTTAAAGCCAACGACATCATTTCTTATTGCTCTGTGGGCCTCCCTCAGCTAAGCCTGCTAATATTTGAAGAAGCTGGCATTAAGTCCCAATGTTTGTCAAAACTCACAAAGTTAAGCCCCATGGGTTTTCAAAGCCTAATTTTTAATATAATTTATAGTCAAATTGGTTTCCATACAACACCCAGTGCTCATCTCAACAAGTGCCTTCCTCAATGCCCATCACCCTCCTTCCCCTCTCCACCCCCACATCAAGCCCCAATTTGTTCTCAGTCTTTTTTTTTAATGTTTATTATTGAGACAGAGAGAAACAGAGCATGAACAGGGGAGGGGCAGAGAGAGAGGGAGACACAGAATCAGAAGCAGGCTCCAGGCTCTGAGCTGTCAGCACAGAGCCCAACGCGGCGCTCGAACCCACAAACTGAGATCATGACCTGAGCTGAAGCTGGACACTCGACTGAGCCACCCAGGCGCCCCTGTTCTCAGTCTTTAAAAGTCTCTTGTGGTTTGCCTCCCTCCCTCTCTATAACTTTTATCTCCCCTTTCCTTCCTCCATGGTCTTCTGTTAAGTTTCTCAAGATCCCCATATGGATGAAAACATATTATATCTTTCTTTGCCTGACTTATTTCACTTAGCATAATACCCACTAGTTCCATCCACGTTGTTACAAATGTCAAAGCCTAATGTTATGGGGATCTGTCTTTCCAGTGTATATTCCCCTTGCCTGGGGTCCTCCCCCTTTTCCCTGCTTGTGGTGTTCCTTCTGTTCATGGTTAGTCTCAGTGGGATTTTGGTTCCAGACTGTGCCTGTCCTTCCTACCCTTTTCAATGTGGCCTTCTCTCTGCAATAAACTGTGCAGAGTGTGTTCTGACAGCCTTCCAGGTGTTTTCCGTGTTAGTTGCACTCATGTGGCTATCTATGTGTGTCTGTGGGACCAGGTAGGCTCAGGATCTTCCTATTCTGCCATCTTCTCAAAAGTCCTCCACATACTAAACTTTGAAAATAAATCTCTTACCTGGTTCAAGACAATGATTTCATCTGCATCAACCACTGTTGACAATCTGTGTGCAATGAAAATAGAAGTTCTGTGTTTGACTGCATTCCTCATGGCACCAAGAATAGTCTGCAAGTTTGACAACAAGAAGAGTAGGAAAAAAAATCTATTAAGTAAATGTAAATTAAAATAATCAAACATTTCTTAAAGGAACATATAAAATGCCAATTAATTTTATATATAAACTTTATACCACTACCAAATATTTGCTCTAATGTAAATAATTACTAAGAAGAGGAGAAAATAGATCAACACAAGAAGACATATATGACCACATTATCATGGAAAAAATTATCTTTGAGATAGGCAACATTTCTTTAAATTACAAAGACTGAGAGAAGGTGGATATTTCTACACATAAAAACAAATAATAATGATGAACCCAGTGATATCAGGAACATGCTGGTTATGATGTTTATATGGCCTATGAGAACAAAAATAAAATGAGGTAGAAATCAAGTAATAGGATACAAAAAACTACAAAACAATCAATAGAAAGATAGGAGACTCAAAGAGTATAGGAGCATTTGTT
This sequence comes from Suricata suricatta, assembly GCF_006229205.1. Lineage (NCBI taxonomy): Eukaryota > Metazoa > Chordata > Mammalia > Carnivora > Herpestidae > Suricata > Suricata suricatta. Next base: position 54,757,433 of record NC_043717.1, read on the forward strand.
TTTCATTAGTTCAAACTTAGGGGACAGAAAGGGCAACAAAGACAACTGGGTTTGTTTAACTTGAGCAAACTTCCCTTTCAAAAGTATTCTGACTTCTCTATCCATTATTGATCAATGGACACTTGGGCTGCTTCCACATCTTGGCTATTGTGCATAATGCTGCTATAAGCACAGGGGTATATGTATCACTTTCAATGAGTGTTTCTGTAATTTGGGGGTAAATACCCAATAGCACAATTACTGGATCATAGAGTAATTCCTATTTTAAGTTTCTGAGGACACTCCATACTGTTTTCCAGAGTGCCTACATCAGTTTGCATTCTGATCAACAGGGCACCTTTGTTCCTTTTTCTCCACATCCTCATCAATACTTGTTATTTCTTGTGGTTTTGATTTTATCCATTCTGACTCATGTGAGGTGATATTTCACTGTCATTCTCATTTGTATTTCCCTGATGATGAGTGATGTTGAGCATCTTTTCATGTGTCTGTCTGGTATCTAGATGTCTTCTTTGGAGAAATGTCTGTTAATGTCTTCCATCCATTTTTATAAATTTAAAATTTTTAATTTAAATATACAATGGAAAATAATTCAGCCATAAAAAAATGAAATCCTGCCATTTGCAATGACATGCATGGAGCTACAGAGTATAATGCTAAGGGAAATATGTGAGCCAGAAAAAGACAAATACCATACGATTTCACTCATAAGAGGAATTTAAGAAACAAAACAAACATGCAAAGGAAAAAAGGCAGAGAGAGAATAAGACAGAGACAAATCAAGAAACAGACTCAACTACAGAAAAGAAACTGATGATTATCAGAGGGAAGCTGGTTGGGAGGATGGATGAAATCGGTAATGGGAATTAAGGAGTGCAACTGTTGTGATAAGTAGTGAATGATATATCAAATTGTTGAATCACTAAATTGTACACCTGAAACTAATATAACACTCTATGTTACCTATACTGGAACTAAAAAGAACAAAAACCCTTATGTCATGATAAACTGAACAAAAGACAAGAAAAGCAACAAGAGGATGGAAATGGCTACAGAGAGCGCAAAATTGTCACTTGAAGACAATGAGATAAAGCTGAGAATGAAATGTCTAGCTCCATTTCCCCTTGCACCAGAAGCAATGACAGCTTCCTCCCAAAACCTCTGGCCTTTCTTGAACATGAGCATTCTATACAGGGGAAGCTGAAAAGGCATAAGTTTTTAGACTCTATTTTTCTCCAAAATATCCAAGATTCAGAAGAAATGGGCCAAGCCCCCCAGCTGTAAACAGAGGGAATGACTCTGTGACACTGGTCCTGAATAGTCAACAGGGAGAGCCTAACTGAATAAAGAGCAAAAGGAAGGAAATGGGAAGTATTCTGACTTCTTAATGAATTCTGGAAAGCATTTTTATTACAGTATAATTAACAGTGTTCTATTAATTTCAGGTGTATGATATAATGATTTAATAATTTTTTTCCTTTTATTGAGAGAGAGAGAGCACAAGCAGGGAGAGGGGCAGAAGGAGAGACAGACAGACAAAGTGAGTCTTAAGCAGGCTCCACGCTCAGCACAGAGCCCAATACAAGGCTCGATCCCACAGCCTTGATCATGACCTGAGCTGAAATCAAGAGTCAGATGCTCAACTGACTGAGCCACTCAGGCAACCCTGATTCAAAAATTTTATACACGATTCAGTGTTCATCGTGATCAGTTAATCCCCTTTATCTATTTCACCCATCCTCCCACCAAACAACCCTCTAGCAAGCACTAATTTGTTCTCTGTATTTAAGAATCCGTTTGCAAAACACATTTTTGTTTACTGCCTTTAACGTAAAAGAGAGTTGTGTATACATTCAGTTATACTTGGAACCCTGGGTCTAAGTATAGCTATCAGGATGGAAACTGCAATGTGGGGTTGGACATATACCCAGTGGGTCCTTAAAGATATTTCTAAACATTGTATTTATTAAAGGAATAAAATGATCAAGAGTAGACGGTTACCCAGAAGAGAAGACCTTATATTTTACTAGGGAAAACTGAAAATTAAGTGCAGGGCCAATTTAAGAAAAATTGTGATGCCTATGGGGACTCACTGTCCTTAGTCTCAAGAACTTAAGGTCTCACAACCCTAGTAAGTGCTCTGGACCTTTTAAAGAAAGGCCCATTAAAATTTACCAAATCTTCTGGTAACTCATTCCCTTGGTGGGGAGTTGTCTACGAACTCTTATTGGTTGTGCTCTATAAGATATTGAAGCTACATGACTCAAATAATGACTGTTAGGACTTATAATTTGTGGTAAATATGAAGGATACATTTTTAGGTATACAGTTCTTATAAGCAGATTCCTATTTTGCCTATGAATGGGGTGTGGTCCTGCTTAAGGTTCCCTTTAAAAACAACAAATCCTGATGCTAAACAAGCCACTTAGATGTTAAACTGTTTTAAACATATGGCAGATCAAATTATATGCCCTGAAACTTAACTACATATGCAAATATTATGCCATTCATGCTATAAATATGAAATTAGGCTTATCCTTCAACACTAGATTTTTACTATATATTTGAGTAAAATGTAGGTGAATGGAGATAAATGACAGATAACATCTGTCTATTTTCAGTTCTAGATTAAGGGGATCCATTCATGAAATTGTCATTATTATTAAGACTTTTATATTTAATGCAAAGATGTTATGAAGTATAATGTAGTTGCTGGGTAGTACCATGACATCAAGTGTTACAACATCTTGGCACAGGCAAAACCTTTTTTGTGAAATGAATATAAATTTATACTACTACCACAGGCTATGTGTGCCTGACTTGTACTATCAGTGAGTTGCTCCATAAGTGAAAGGCTTTCTGGTGTATACTATCACAATAATTTACACAACCTGTTTTCATGAGTGTTAACAGGCAATAGCAGAAAGACTAAAAAGTTTTTGTCAGCAGATTAGGCAATTCTTACAAGCTTTTCAAGATGCAAGGATAATACAACAGTCGCACGGTTCTAAAAGGAGACACTTTTGCAAATGGACTTAGCAATGTGATAGTTCAATGCAACTTGGCATTTTTGATAGTTACGAACACTTGCTATATAGGGGGAAAGGGTCAGGTATTTTGCTCTATAGTATCTCCTACTGAAGTTCATTCAAAATACAAAAGAATGTAACCATTTTACTGAAACGTCTACGGAGAAAAATTAAGCATTGAGAATTGAAGAGCATGGCATTTTCATCATCATTTACCTCTTCAGTAATTGAATCTAATGATGAAGTGGCTTCATCATAGAGAATGACTGGGGGGTCCTTCAAAATGGCTCTTGCAATTGCTACTCTTTGCTTTTCTCCTCCTGGTAAAGAAAAATATAGTTTAAGGATATATAACATAAAGACATTTTATGTTTCTAATATTTCCACTGATCATAATCACCAACTAATGCCTTTAACATTTACTTCTACTCTGATCACTGTTCATTTTACTCAGCTTTAAGAGTCTAAGTTCATATATGATATCCTTTGACAAACTATACTCCCTGCTCTGGAACATAAATGGATTCTTTGTGGCAGGTGAAGAGAAAAACGAGAAGTAACATCCTTGATTCCATAATTATTCCTCTCACCATTAATATGCTCATTACATAATGTTACTTTACCTTACATTACTTTCCAATGAACAGCATCTCAGAACAATTTCAATATTAGAGAATTGACAAAGACATAACTAAATTCAATATCTGAAACCTGGAAACTTGAAAGACATAAAACTATGAATATCTAAATGTATTTCTTAGGGCACCTGAGTGGCTCAGTCGCTTAAAGCGTCTGACTCTTGATTTTGGCTCAGGTCATGATCTCATGGTTCGTGAATTTGAGTCCCACATCGGACTCTGCACTGACAGTGCAGAATCTGCTTACAACTCTCTCTCCCTCGCACCCCACCCCTCAAAATAAATAAATAAATGTAGGGGCACCTGGGCAACTCAGTTGGTTAAATGTCTGATTCCTGGTTTCAGCTCAGGTCATGGTCTCATGGTTAATGAGTTTAAGCTCTGCATTGGTCTCTGTGCTGAGAGCACGGAGCCCGCTTGGGATTCCCTCTCCCTCTTTCTTTGCCCCTCCTCTGCTCATGCTCTCTCTCTCTCTCAAAAATAAATAAACATTTAAAAGAAAACTTAAAACAAATAAATCAATTTATTTCTTAACAAACAAGTACCATTTGCCAGTATTATTCTCAAGGATTTTTTCTGGAGATTTTATTTTTATGGCACCCTTCAAAGTTAAGGGTATATACTTGATACATCTTATTTCACCTAAGTTATTTGCTATGGTCCCTAGATAAGCAGAATTTTAAAACAGAAAGGAAATAAGGCTTCCTGATTTGCTCAAGGTCACAGAGCAAATTCCAGTGGAATCTGGACTAGATCTGACTCCCAGTCCAATGCTCTTCGTATCATAATCTGCAAGCCTGTATTTATTCCTAAATATACTCTAATGAAAACAAAGCAATCTTTTCTTTCCTCAATGGGACTCCATAGGTCTAAGGTCATTAATCGCACACAGAACTATAGTTGTAAGTATAGATGACGATGCTTTGCTGAATATGCTCCCCTTGGCTTCTTTTCCATTATCCATTAATTTATCAATGTTGAAACAAACTTGTATTTTTCAGCTTCAGTAACTTCTTCAGGAAGTAAGCTCCATCTATTTATTATCTGGTATACCAAATATTGTTTTATTTCTTCTGCAATTATTAATACCAACCAGTAAAAGGAGCTCCTTATGTCTAAGTGCATAAATTTATATTTATACTATCCACATTCTTCCCCATTCAGTAAGATCAAAAGTCTCCTCCTCAAGCAAGCATCATGCCAGAACTATCTGCTTACCCACCTAGCAACTCAGAAAGTTGTAGCAGAAAGCTCCTAAAAGAAGTAGATACTCAGAGGAAGGACTAGTTTAGACATGCCTCAGAAATTTCAAGTGGAAACCAACCCAGTTTCAATTTTATTCCATAGAATTTTAGAACTTGAAGAAGAAACACTTGTTTATTCCCTACCATAAGTATTAATATAGACACTAAATATATAATACAAATGCTCATTTAGAGAGGTCTCACTGTAAGGCAATGGGTATTGTTAAGGCAACGGGTACTTTTAAAAAATGAGAAAAAAAACAGGAGCACCTGGGTGGCTAAGTCGGTTAAGCGTCCAACTTCATTCAGTTCAGGTCATGATCTCGTGGTTCGAGAGTTCGAGCCCAGCGTCGGGCTCTCTGCTGATAGCTCAGAGCCTGAAGCGTGCTTCAGTTTCAGTGTCTCCCTCTCTCTCTGCCTCTCCCCGCCTCTCAAAAATTAACATTAAAAAAAAAAAAAACACTACAATTGGCCAGATTTCATTCTTTCTCATTGCCATGTAGTATTCCACTGTATATGTAAACCACATCTTCTTTATCCTTCCATCAGTTGGTGGACATGTAGGCTCTTCTCATGATTTGGCTATTGTTCAAAGTGCTGCTATGAACATAGGGTAAGTCTGGCCATTCATAGCCAAGTGGATGGACCTTGAGGGTGTCATGATAAGCAAGTCAGGCAGAGGACAGATACCATGTTTTCACTCACAGGTCTAACAGTAAAAACCTAATAGTGGACCATGGGAAGGGGAAGAGGGAAAAAGAGTTAGGGAGAGGGAGGGAGGCAAATCATGAAAGACTCTTGAATACTGAAAACTGAGGGGTGAAGAGGGAGGGGGAAATGGGAAGAGGGTGATGGTCATGGAGGAGGGCACTTGTGGGGAAGAGCACTGGGTGTTATATGGAAACCAACTTGACAATAAACTATAAATAAAATTAAATTAAAAACAAAAACCACTACAAACCAACCTAACTTGAAAACAATCTTTGCTTAACATTTCCTAAACCTAGATCAAAACAGTGTAATGGCCTGTAAATTCCTTGAGAGCAAGCCCATTTTTGCTTCATCTTTTTAACTCTCAAATCATTTAGCATATCAGCTAGTACATAGTATGTACCTAATCAATGTTGTGAATAAATGAAACCAGTTTATAATGAAAAGGAATGGGGATTCATTAAAATTGAGGCAGAGTATTCTTCATTTTCTTTTTGACTCACCGCCATCCCTAATCTACAAATTTCCTCCCTAAATTAAACTAGAATGGAGAATAAATGTAAAGGATATAGTGTGTTTATATAAGTTAGAGTAATACTTTCTGGTATTAGCATTACACTTCTGTAATTCGAATAATCTGGGGTGAAAAATATTTTTGTGGATCCTTTAAAAAATTCAGTCTTTGTAAGATGATGATGATTAAACCTAGCAATCTCGAAATGTACAAGCAGCCAAATTTACTTGATCACTGAACCAACGAGGACATGAAAATGAAGTTAGCTGTAAAGAAACTAGAGAAGTTAAGTATATCAAGTGTAAGGAAGTCTAAAGCATTGAAAACATCCCATAACAAACCAGGAAATCATGATGAGATACACTATTTACTATCAAATTACTTTTCCCTATTCTTAATACTTTCTCAGGTGAAAAATGGTCTTGGCTTTTATTAAAATTATGGCTGATAAGTTAACACTGATCTGAGCACGTATCAGTAACCTACAATTAAGTACTTAAAGTATGCAGCTGTAAGTGAAAACAAAAAAAATTTGCATGACTTGAGAAGTTATTTTCAACATGTTGAATTATTTGCAGTGATGGCTGAGACCTTGTTGAAAGTGATGGGATGAGCACTAGGTGTGTACTCTGTCATTACATTTTCTAGAAAATGGCTCTATACAAGTGGAGGGGCAGATCTAAAATCTCTGATTACCTGAAAGTTTGAGTCCTCGTTCCCCTACTTGTGTGTCATATCCATGTGGCATTCGAAGAATTGCATCATGGAGTCCAGCTAATTTTGCCACTGCATACACTTCCTCAGGTGAAGCATGGATATTTCCATATAAGAGGTTGTAGTAAATGGTGTTGTGGAAGAGGACAGCATCCTGCAGCAGATTTATATATACATACATATACATGTATGCTCATTATAAAAATTCAAACAATTTAATAAAGGCATAAAGAGTAAAATATGATTACCCCTTTATCATCCTCCTCATCCCTGAAATGCAATTTCCCTCCCCAGCACTAATCACCATGAATAATACGTTGAGTATTGGTCCAGATTTTTGATACATTTATATGCCATATACTTTTCCTCCACATAGGGGAGTTATATGTATCTATAAATATATAATTCTATAAATTGCTTTCTTCACTTAACATACCCTGGAAATTGTTCACATCAGTAATCCTACCTCATTCTTTTTAACAGGTATATGATACTAACAATGTATTTATTTATTTCTCTATTGCCAGACATTAATGTAGTTTCCAAATTTTTGCGACTATAATGTTGGAATAAAACAGGATTGCATATAGGACTTTGTGCACTTGTATATTTCTATAAGAAGGATTCCTAGGAGTAGACTGATGAATTAAAAGGGAACTATCCTTTGATAGTACTACACAACGGTCTCCCAAAATGCTCCAACAGTATACACACTTCAACTTATATTTTATGAGTTTGTCAGGTCCCCATATCCTCAGCAGGCCTGCATATTAATAAGTTTCAATTGTTGCTACTTTTGTGTACAAAAAGTGCTTTTTGTTTAAATTAGCACTTCCCTAATTACTAATGAGGCTGAATAAGTTATATGTTTCTCAGAAGCTTTTAACCCAGACACAGAAAACAATACACTATGGGTATTTTTTGGAGAAAGTTCACTGCAAGCATTCATTTGATATTTCATCTTATTCTGATATTGCAAACTAAAGCTAATTTACTTAAAGTGAATATCTCCCACCTTTCTTTCAGTCTCTAGTTGGTTGGAAGGCAACAATAAAATGAAATAAAATGATTCCATTAGTTTACCTTAACCAAGATAATTAAGATCTTTAATATCACAATCAGCCCCAGAGTTTCAATATTACTTCAAATAATATTTTAATCATTTTAAGCCAACTACTAACATAAGATATTCTTATATTGAGATGGTACTTAAACCTAATACACTTGAAGTTCTATAAAGAGAAAATATTTTTTTATTTTTAAATATTTTATATTCAGAAATGAGTTAATAAGTGCTAACCGGAAACTTTGAAAATTCAAAAAATATGGTAAAAAAATAATTAAGTAATCCATAATCCTAGCATGTAGCAATAACTGTTATTAACATTTTAGTGTATTTTCTCCTTTCTTCTCTACTTACATGTATTCATTTAATATTATAAAATTGAGATTTTATCTTTTGCTTGGTATCCTCTTTTTCAAAAAATTTTTATCTCAGTATTTTTCCATGACACTCAGTATTCTTTACAAACAGCTCATTTATAAATGGCTATCTGACATTTGATTCTATGGTAATAATTTAACTATCTACTTATTGTGTTGGATACTTACACTGTTTTTGACTTCTGTTATTATAAATGTTTTCAATTTCTGATATTATAAATAATGCTGTAATGAACATCTTTGCATATAAAAATCTGTTCACATCTCTGTTTATTTCCTTACTAAAACTTCCTAGAGGCAGAATTATTGGAATAAGGGGTTTGAATATTTTTTTGTCTCTTGCTTGTCAGGAAAGCTATATACTTCTACCAGCCAAACACCAGATTAGCCATTTTACAGCCTTGCCCAAACTGGACATTATGATTCTAAAATCCTTGCTAACAGGTGAAAAATGGTATCCAATTGTTGATTTTATTTATATTGGTTAAGGCCTCCAGTGAAGATCAGCATCTTTTCTTTATCAACCATGTATATTTTCACTTGATATACAGATTAGGTTAGTGTTTCTCAATATAAAGCCTATCAATTATCTATATCAGAATCACATAGGAAGCATACTCAAAAATGCAGAGTTCTGGGCCCCACACAGCCCTCCTAAATCAGAACTAAGGTGTGTGAAAGAGCTGGAATTTCAATAATCTCTCTAGGCAATTCATGCACACTAACATTTGGGATTCTCAGTAAAAAAGAGGAAGGACAGGGCAGAGTGGTGTATGTCAGAGCTACAACATATCCCTTTCTGATCCCTTTCTTACAGTTATGCTAGGAATTTAATTCAGATTCTAGGCTGTAACTAGAAAATTTCACATCCTGTAAGGCATCCTTGTCTTCTCAGATTTTGCTTGGAATTCATTTTTCTCCCTAAAGTCATTCAACAAATACTTATTAAATGCTTAGTATGGGTCAGGCACTGCAGGTGGTTCTATGAGGACAGTGGTAAACAAGGCATAAACTCAGATTATCAAACTGCTTTTCTACGTTTTTAGAAATTCACTACGTCAAGGTGACTGGCTGGTTCAATCAGTAAGTTAAGCATCCGATATCAGCTCAGGTCACGATCTCACAGTTTTTGAGTTTGAGCCCCCAAATTGGGCTCTGTGCTGACACCTCATAGGATGGAGCCTGCTCCAGATCTGTGTCTCCCTCTCTCTCTGCCCCTCCCCTGTTTGTGCTCTGTCTCTGTCTCTCTCTCTCAAAAAAAGTAAATATTAAAGAAAATTTTATAAATAAATAAATTCACTATGTCAAAAACTTTTCAAAATTATAGTAATAGTTTTCATTTACTGAGCAATTACATGGACATAAAAATTCTATCCCATAAGACAGATGGTTATCATCCTTACTTTAAAGGTAAAGAAAATGAGGACCAAGACCACAGAACTAATAAGGGTTAGACCTAGGGTTAGAATCCAAACATGTCTGTCTCTAGTCTGGGCTCTTTCCATTATATTATGCTATCTTTCTAAAACTTAAAAAAAAATTTTGTCCATCATGCAGATTTTTCATTCACATTTTTTTTTAGGCTTTTTGGTAACAGAATTTACCTACAGGGATTAATGCTTCCTACTTAGTTAGCAATATATTGACTCTTTGGAATAAAACTATTCTAAAAAAAATCTACCAACCCAGTAAGTCTACCCCCAAATAGGTTTTTTTCTTCTTTTTAAGTACCTGAGGTACTACTCCCACTGCCCGACGAAGGCTTTCCAGGCTCACATCTTGTATATTTTGACCAGCAAGGTAAATGTTACCCTTTTGAGGCTCATAGAAGCGAAACAACAGCCTTACTATTGTGCTTTTCCTGAAATTAGAGACAATGGAAGATTATTTAGCTCTTACTGATATTAGGGAACCCCTATTTTAAACCACTGTAATCATTTTATTATGGTAAGAAAAAATATTATATTGGGAATGATAAATCAATGATGTAGAATTTTGTAAATAACTATATTACCCACCCTGACCCACTACCTCCTACAATGGCCACTTTCTTTTCTGCAGGGACTTCAAAAGAGATTCCATCAAGGACTTTCTGCCCCTCAACATATTCAAAATGCACATTATCAAAGACCACTGTAGCTGTCTGTGGTGTGATCTGAATGGGAGATGCCATTGCCTTGTCCTGGTAAGGAAGAGAAAAAAAAAAGCACTTTATATACCATGTAGAATACAGCCATGTAGATAGTTTTCTAATTCACAGAGAGAAAAAGGAAAATAATGGGGAAAGAGGAGGTTTATAAGTAGAGTTAGACCACCTTCAAGCACGCTTTTAAAGATTTTTTTTTTTTTTTACTCCTCACTAAGGTCAAAAACTCCTAAATGTTTTGATTTTTGAGCCATTTGGGGGGAGTGGGTAGAGGGATGGGTAGACAGGGGAGTAAGGAAGTTGAGGACATAAGGAAAGGCAATCACATATTTTATACCATTTATTAGCATATCAGGTATAAGTAGAAATAATTCAAGTTAACAAAATTTAGCTTCTAGGTTTAATATTCTTTGCTAACACTGTATGGTTTCTAGACACGGAAGTAAAAGCTATAACAACCTCTTAATAAACATCATAGCCCCAATTCCCACAAAAAAGAAACCAGTTTGCTAACATGGTGATGGAAAAATATTCCCTTATAATAATCTTAGTAATGGGATGGTGCTTACATGCTGTTTAAAAGGTACGAAATAGATTACTTACTTTAATTCGAGTGTCTACTTTGAGTAGAGTAAACAAGGTGTTCATATCTATCAGTGCTTGTCTAGTTTCTCTATATACAGTTCCCAGAAAGTTAAGGGGTAATGAAAGTTGAAAAAGCAGTCCATTCACCATTACTAGGTCTCCAACGGTAAGGGTACCTTAATATGTAGATGGCAGAAGAAAAAAAAAAAGTATTTTAAATGTTATAAACTTTTCCAGCTTAAGATAGAGAAGTTTATTAGTCTGGAATATAGTATTCCATAACTATAATAATTTTTTGAATTTATGATATAATTTTTATAGAATAAAAATGCACATAACCAATAACTCTTAAGGTCTATGAAAATGTCAAAGCATTTTAACCTATGATTTAGGAATATAGAGAACTTGATAAAAGTGGAATGGGAACCACCCACCCATACATTATACATAATATACAAAAAAAAAAGAATGGTTTAAGTGAAGAGAGAAATGGATGGCTAAATATCTCTCGCCTTTCTTCCTAAGACACTAGCAATTTTCATTCCAATGTGAATTAGGAAAAAAAAATTTTAAGTATATATTAAAAAATTGGAACAAATGGGTATCATGATTGGGAATGATAAACCATATATTAAGGTCACAGTGAATGAATAAATCCTAACTGAGTGGGCAGGTTACAGAAAAGAGGCAGAGACATTATCTCCTTTTGAAATGTTTTGCAAAAGTAAAATTAATAGAAAGATTAAAATGTAACTTGTAATTGTAAAAAGAAAGTTTGTTGCATTTTAGTCCTTTGGACTAAACACTAAATTAATTACACTGCTTTCCAGGTCTGCAAGAGAAATTAGAAATATTAGATGTTAAAAAAAGAAGTTATTCCTGAAAGAATCAATATGTAGCCTTACAAAATGCATAAACAGTAGTCCTAATTAATGAGGGAGCTAGTGCTACACTGGTAGTGTCAAACAAAAGGAAGTTAAAAAGACATTATCATACAATTAAGAAAACACATTCTGATACAATAAGGAAAGTAATCCAAGAATGTTAAGGCACTTTATTGAATATGCTTTATAACTAAGACAAATATATTTATAAAGGTTAAGTAAAACATCTATAAATCTGAAAACTGCAGATCCATTACCTGCCACAATTCCCTGACTGGCAAGCACCATAATAGCTGTTAAACCAACACTGAAAATAGCACTTTGACCAAAATTCAGCATAGCCAGAGTAGAGGTACTTTTCAAGGAAGCAGTCTCATATGTCTTCAGAAATTTATCATATCTTTGTGCTTCATAGTTTTCATTATTAAAATACTACAAAATATATAAAAATAGTCATTACACACAAGTACAATTAGAATTTATTTTCATAAGTAATTAGTATCCTTTTCATCAGACTTTATGTATGGATTCAATTTAATACTGCATACTCCATTTTAAAAACTATCAATACATTGGACTATGGTATTCCTGCAGTTTTCCACAATGAACTATATTTGATAAGTCCATAACATTCATCACATATTTACTGAAGGCTTGGTTAATTTCAACCTAAATCTAAAAAACGGTGTTAAATGGCACTTCCTTTACAAAGCCTTCCCTGATCCTCCAAGACTGAGCTGACAGTTCTCATTGCCCCACTGCTTTATGCTTTCTTATATAGTCACCTGCACACTTAACTATAATTCTCTCAACTGATGGAGTTAATTGTGGGAGGGCAAGACTTATATCAATCATTTTTCCCACCCTCCCCCATCACAGGACTTAGTGTAGTACCTTGGACACAAGAGCCATTCAGCAATATTTGTTAAATGGAAAAATTGACACAAAAATGAAAGAATTAATGAAAAGCACTATATGCTATGTCCTCTGAGGGATAGTTAAGACCTTGCATGTCAGTATGATTAAATTAGTGTTCATTCTGAATAAAGGTGCTAGCTATACTCTTACCACTTATAAATTAATTGAGAAGGTAAAATTTTGATGTTGCCACACAAAAACTGAGGTGGAAAGAGAGGACAATTTCCAAATAAAGAAAAATAATAAAGTACAATTATTCTATCACACCTAGAGATCCTATCCTAATCTGAAGCTCTAACTTACAGCACCTATTCAGCTAAATGGCAGAAAAAAATCTCTGTGCAGTGTGAAAAGCAGAGGAAAGTATAATTAAACACATTACCTTCACAGTTTCATAATTCAGCAGTGAGTCTATGGCAGCATTGCCTGCATCATTATCTGCTTTGTTCATCTCTATTCTAAATCTAGTTCTGTAAGACAAAGATTTGCACAGGCATGAAATTTTTGCTATATAAGCATAATTAATTTCTGAACCTTGACTGGCCTCTAGGAAATACTTTACCTCCACCGTGTAACAGCAACTGTGAATGCTGTGTATGCACCAAGTGTCCCAAGGGTTACTAATGCAAACTGGGCACCGCATCTATGATACTGGAGAAGGCAAAATAAGAAATGATAAAGTCACTGTTCTTGCCAAAGAGCTTATAATATATAACAGCAAATGTCAATCAAAAGATTTTAATAGAAATATGTTGATGGGAATTGTACAAATAAATAATTTTGTAAGAAATCAAATACCTTAGAAAAGCTACTTTAGGTAACAAGGGAAGAAAGCCAAACTACACTTGCCACATTGATATTACTGTCATATGCTAGTGATCAAAATAATACAATAAGCCTTACGAGGAATAAAAAGTATATATACAGTCTTAATTACAAAATATGAAATTGCTTAAAATGTTGTAAGTGGTGAATAAAAATCTAGATAATCTGAGCATACCAGTCCAAAGTCATATACAAAAATCTCTATTAACAACAAAATGACAACCATTAGTTAAATGACTGATGTATGTGTAGAGGTGACCAGCTCTTTACAATAACATGATAAAGATTTTGGATGGTCCCTTGAAGCTTGTGGGAAAATAATTAAATGAACTGCAAAATCCTTCTGGTAACATAGAATTTTGCTTTCAAACCATGAGCATTCAATAGCACAACAGCTTCCATTACTCAATAAGTACTCTATGTAAGACAAAATAAAAAAGCTTGTTATGAAAAATGTTTTACTTACCAAAATACCACTGACAAGAGTCACCTCGAACATGATAGGAAGAAGATTAAATACTAAAGCACTCAGGACAAAACTGATACCCCTTGTCCCTCTGTCAATAGCTTTTGATAAAGCTCCTGTCTGTCTACTCAGGTGGAAAGCCAGATCCAGGTTGTGAAGATGGAGAAAGACATTTCTGGCTATTCTTCGGATTGAATTTTGGGCTACCTTGCCAAATACTGCATTTCGAACTTCATTAAAAAAGGCAGCTCCAGCTCTTGACACACCATCTGACAATACATTCAAAAGAAAAAATGGGATGTAAAAACATTAGAATCTTAAGAGTGTAAAACTGATAAACATATGGTAAGTAAGAAAGTGTTTATACAATAAATGAATATATCATAGAATACTTCCATTAAAAGAAACTTAGAAAGCATTCAGCCTAGTGAGTACCAATCCTTCCACCTCCATGGATCCTTTTCAGTGTTATTTTCCTCTATAAACTCCAGATGATGAAAGATTTTTTCCAACTACTTTTTTTTAACTTAAAAAAAAATTTTTTTTTTTTTACTGAAAACTAACCGTGGACTGAAGGGGGAGGGGGAGGGAGGGAAGAGGGTGATGGACATGGTGGGGGGCACTTGTGGGTAGAAGCACTGGGTGTTATATGGAAACCAATGTGACAATAAACTATTAAATAAAAAAAATAACATAAAGTGATGTCTCTTGAAGCAAAAAACTTAAAAAAAATTTTTTTTAATGTTTTCATTTTATTTTTGAGAGAGACAGAGTGTGAGCGGGGGAAGGGCAGAGAGAGAGGGAGATACAGAATCTGAAGCAGGCTCCATCCAGGCTCTGAGCTGTCAGTACAAAACCTGATGCGGGGCTCGAACTCACAGACCATGAGATCAAGACCTGAGCTAAAGTCAGATGCTTAACTGACTGAGCCACCGAGGTGCCCCTCCATGTAAATACTTTTAATAGATAGTAGCTCAATATGGCCTTACTGTGGATAAATGTGCAATACCGTAGAGGGTTTTTTGATCTAAACCAATTCCCCTAAATAACAAATGATAAAATTGAGCTCCTGAAAAATCAAGTGCCTCGACTAAAGCATGCCCCCATTCAAATCTCCTGAGTCTCATAAAGTGTCCTTTCTATTGCAGGAGGGAACAAAACAACATATTCTGTTCTTTACAAATGGCAAATGTATCATGGCTATTGAATGTAACTTAATAAAGCATTAATTTAGCTATTTCCCATTAAGCAATTAACAACAAGAAGAAAATAATTAGCCTTACTTTCAGGTATCATATTAACTATTATTATAAGTGGTTATGAATTTAATGTTGTATTTCATGTTGCATTTTTCTAGAATTTGCAAAATGAGACTGTTATTACAGAACTTTAGAAAACACATCATAAAAAGAATTTTTTAAAACTACGTATCAAAAATATCACATAAAACGATAAACATCTAAAATGCTAAATTTTGTTTGTGGCAAAAAGGTCATCTGCTCAAATATGATGCAACCCTCTTGATAAAAGTCAACACCTGTAGATAGATTAAAGAATCACACATACAGCCAATCAGAACTGCCGTTGCCATGGTTGCAACTGTATTTGGTGCATCACTCAGGTTCAGCATGTTTCCCGACATCTGGTTGAGGCTGTCTACAGCATATTTAAACATGAAGGGAACCACAATATTCATGGCCTAAAAATATAAAAGCAATTACCCATCATATGTAAAATATTTTCTAAAAGTACAAGTATTTACCTTAAATTAGTGTTCATGGGAATGTTTAGATATTAATCGTTTACTAGTATTGAAATGATTTTCCTAGTTATAAAGATAAAAACTTTGACATTGGAGAGCTGTCATTTCAGGACTCCTACCTCACACTGACTGCCATGTTAATATTCATTTACGACTTATGTGCATTACTCAAATGCTCAGGCCTCTATGAAATAATCCTTGATCATTTACTCAAAATGCTCTCTCCATTACCTGAAATTCTACAGAGCTTCTGGCACTTAAGGCAAAAACTGCCTTATATGATAGTTCTTTATGTATATATATATTTTTCTTTCCTACTAGGTCCTTGATAGTCTGTGTCATATTCCTTTGTTTCTCCCACCCTTGTTGAGTACTCTGCTTTGTATATAGTAGGTATTCAATCAAATATGTAAAATTATTTGTTTACCAAAGTAATGGTAAAACTAAAATTATATAGGAGAAAATATCCCCAAAGCAGATAAATTATAAGTATCTGTGGCTGATTCACCACTGGGGAACGAACACACACACACACACACACACACACACACACACACAACACCAATAGATCTATTTGCCCCATAAAAAGATTCCTTTGCTCAGAGAAGGGGTGGGGGAAGTAGTGAACCAGATAAAAGGAATTAGAGGTACAAACTTCTAATTACAAAATAAGTCACAGAGATGAAAGGTACTGCATAAGAAATATAGTCAATAATATTGTAATAATGTTGTATGGTGACTGCACTTACTGTGGTGAGCACTGAGTAATGTATAGAATTGCTGAATCACTATATTGTATACCTGAAACTAATATAACATTGTATGCCAACTATAATTCAATAATAAAAATTTAAAAATTTAAAAAGATTTTGCTAAAATACTAAAGAAAACCACTAAATTCCAAACTAAGCTTTTAAAAACCAACCTATTTCTCCATGAGAAATATGAAAATTATGGGTATATTGCTTTCATATGTTCAAGGCAATATTCACTCACATTTCACATTTTCTGCAAGGTTACAGTATCAAAAACACCAACTATCATTTAAGAATAGAAAACTGATTAGAATGCCAAAGCTTTAAAGAAATTAAATTCATATACAATAATATGTGAAAGCAAATCTGTCAGGCTTAACAAAAATAATGAAATCCCATCCCTTGTTAATGTTCTATTATTGTAGCATTCATCTTTGTTAAACATAAAAAAATATTGTCAACAAGCCTAAGTTTAGCTGACGACTGACAGGAGCTATGTAAATCATACCAACCACGATTTTGAAGTAAAGGATACAAGTGTCCTAGCAACCAAGCAGGTACTCTCATATTCAACAATATCATTAAAATACACAGCAGATGTTTGAGCACTTTTAAGAATGTAACACTACAGGATAAATTGCTTAAAGTTTTTTCTGACTTCTAAAATATAATCTAATAGAATATCAGGTTTCAAGTATGACAAATTTGTCACTTGTGATTCCCATATAATCATATAACTTCAAGCTCTTGCTTCTGCTTGAAATGGCCTACTTGTCAGATTTACCATACCTCTCCATTCTTCAAAACCCACTCTGAATACCATTCCCATCATGATGCCTTCTCTGAAACTTGCAGCCGATTTGGCAATCTTCCCATTTTCCAATTCCTCTTTTTTACACTTTATACAGCAGCATCTATCATTTTTATTATATATTTATCATTCACATTCTAGGTGCAGTGTATATGGATATAGTGGCTTCTCAATCTCAGTTCACAAACCTTTTGTGGCAAACAAACATTTTGTGAACAAGAGCTATAGGAGTCAGGTATGGTGCTATGTTCCTTTTACAAAGGTAAAAACGGAATGAAATAACAATTCTATTAAATGAATATCTATGTAACTGAGGAAACTCAGATTCCACAAGGTTTAATGACTTGTCTGGGAAGCAGCAGAGCTAGGATTAAAATCCAAGAATGACTGAAATTCAAAATTTTCTTCTAGTATACCATAGCCATATTAGCAGCTCATAAAGCAAGGGACCATATTACTTTACTACTTTTCCACCCTAAAATGGATGTTCTTAAGTATGCTGTTGAAACTATAAAGTATGACACAAATACTTTAAATAAATCTTAGCATATTCCAGGGTTTCCATACAATAAGGGCACATCCCATTATTGCAGTCCAACATAATTTCTTGAGTGGGAGAAAAAGTGATAGTTACAGCTAGCGATCTCATAACTTACAGCCTATTATATCTTTGCCACAGCCAGAGTGCGTAGTGACCAAAACTAATTAATACATCACCAAGAAAGTTGTGTAACTTTATTTTCTTGAAAACGTGTTTGGGTTGCTCAAATTTGTGAACATCTTTGTAAATGTGTAAAGAATGTGAATGTCATCTGTCATCTATTTTTACTGCCATGAAAAAGGTAGTTAGCACAATGCTAAGAACATAGTACTAACTCTGATAATACTTGTTGATTACTTCCAGTTCTCTCCAAAACGTAATTTTAGAAAGGAAAGAAATAAACACAAAAGAAATGGAAAGAATGACATTATGTGTAGATATTTTTATCAGTACATGTGTATTGGTTGCACTGGCGTTGTGATATTTCGAGCATGGGGTGTGACGAATATTGGTATTTCCTAATACTCTGCTTTCACTAGAACTACATACACTTAAACCATCTCAAAAATAGGAATTTTCTAAAAACGTTTTCTTTTGAAAAAATCGTAGGCTCACAGGAAGTTGCAAAAATAGTACAAAGAGACTCGATCCTTCACTCACCATCTCCTAAAGATGACATTGATATAGCCGGTTCAATATCAAGACCAAAAATGTACATTGGCACATGACTGTTAACGAGACTGCAGAACTCCCTCAGTTTTTACCATATTTAAATGTGTATTCATGTATGTGTGTAGTTTGTATGTGTTACTAAATGGTCCTATGCTATTTTATCCCATGTTCAGATGCATGTAACGATCACCACCGTCAAGATACAGAACTACCCCATCACAACAGACAAAATCTCTTGGGCTACAGCTCTTTATATTCACTCCCATCCTACTTCCTCCAACATCTCAGTCCCTGTCCCCTGGGAACCATTAATCTGTTCTTGATCTTTATAGCTTAGTAATTTTGAGAATATTATATACATGAATCATATCATTTGTAATCTTTTGAGATTAGCCTGTTTGCTTGTTTGTTTTTACACAGCATAATGCCCCCGAAGTTTATCAAGGATGATGGATGCATCAATAGCTCATCTTTTATAGCTGAGTACTATTCCATGGATATACCAAGTTTATTTAACCATTCGTCCCTGAAGGATATTTTGGTTATTTCTAGTTTGGGACTACAAATAAAAGATGCTCCGGAAATTTTCATACAGATGGTCACAAGTTTTCACTTCTCTAGGATAAATGCCCAAGAGTACAACTTCTAAGCTATATGGTAAGTCTACGCTGAACTTTTTAGGAAACTGTCATGCTCTTTCTAGTGGCTGTACCATTTTACATTCCCACCAGTAAAGTATGAGTGATCCAATTCCTTCACATTCTCACCAACATTTGATATCATCACTATTTTTTATTTTGAAACTATTTTAATAAATGTATAGTGATATCTTGTGGTTTTAATTTGTTTCACTGACACCAATGATGTTGAACATCTTTTTATATTTTGATTTTCAACCCATATATCCTCTTTTGTAAAATATCTGTTCTTTGTCTTTTGCAAATTTTAGAACTGGATTGTTTTTTTCTTTTTGCTATTGAGTTTAAAAGTTCTTTATAGACCAATGAGAAAAATGGACTACAATTACATGGACAACATAGATAAACCTCACAAACCTAATGTTCAGTGAAAGAAGCCAGGTACAAAATAGTGCACAATGAGTCTATTTATGTAATATTCATAAACAGGCAAAAGTAATTAATGTGAAGCTAATAATGTCCTATTTTTATATCTAGGTGCTTTTCATGTGGATATTGATTACACTGGTATGTTTACTTAGTAAAAAGACCTGGAGTTATACACCTAAACAAACAAACAAATAAATAACAAAAGTTCTTTATAGATATTCTAGATATAGAGGCCTTTGCTGGATATGTGATCTGCAAAAATTTTCTCCTAGTGTGTAGTTTGAATTTCATCCTACTGAGGAGCCTGAACTACCCCACCTCGCAGTCATGAGGAGTTCCTTCCTTTAGGAGTCAGTGTAGGCCAAGGTAAGAACCTGAACTTTCAACCCCACCCACAGTAATGAGGCAGCACTCTATCCTCACAGCAACAGTGTCACAGAAGGCCTGATAACAAACAAAAGATTTTAAAAAGATCCAGAGTCTTATAGCATAATACCCCAAATATCTGGGTTTCAATAAAAAAATAACTCCTTATACCAAGGACTACTAAGATATCAACTTGAAATAAGAAAATACAATCAACAGACACAAATGTTAGAACTACCTGATGAGGATTTCAGAATAGCCATCATAAAAGTGTTCCAATGGGGTTCCTGGGTGGCTCAGTCGGTTAAGTGTCTGACTTCAGCTCAGGTCATGACCTTACCATCTAGGAGTTGAGCTCCAAGGCAGGCTCTGTGCTGACAGCTCAGAGCCTGGAGCCTGCTTTGGATTCTGTGTCTCCCTCGCTCTCTGCCCCTCCCCCCACTCGTGCTCTGTCTTCTGTCTGTCTCTCTCTCAAAAGTAATTATTAAAAAAAAATAAAAGTGCTTCAAGGAGATTTATGAACATGCTTCAGATGTCAAAAAAAAATATACTATCTCAGTAGATAAATACAGGACATAAAGAAGAACCAAATGAAAAATCTGGAGCTGGAAAATAATGACTGAATTTTAAAAAACCTGAATGGATGGGCTCCATGGCAGAATGGAGAGGACAAAGGAGAGGATCAGTAAACTTGAAGACAGAGCAATAAAATTTACTGAATATGAACAACAGAGAGAAAACGCTAAAAAGGGGGAGGTGGGTTCAAGACTCAGGGATCTGTGGGACTATTAAAAAAAAAAAAAGATCTATCACTCCTCTTTAGAGTTCCAGAAGAATAGGAAAGTGTGAGGCAGGAACAAGTTTTCAAAGAAATAATGGCTAAAAATTCCCCAAATTTGGCAAAAGACATAATCTTAAGATTCAGGAGGCTGAGGGGTGCCTGGGTAGCTCAGTCGGTTAAGCGTTCGGCTTAGGCTCAGGTCATGATCTCATGGGTTCGAGCCCCACATCGGGCTCTGTGCTGACAGCTCAGAGCCTGGAACCTGCTTCAGATTCTGTATCTCCCTCTCTCTCTGACCCTCCCCTGCTCGTGTTGTCTCTCTCTGTCTCTCAAAAATAAATAAAAAACATTTAAAAAAAAAGATTCAAGAAGCTGAGCAACCTCCCCCGCAAATAGGAAAAACCCAAAGAAATGAAATTTTAGAGCATGAGAGAACATGAGCTGAAGAGAGGGGCAGAGGAAGAAGAGAAAGACTCTTAAGCAGGCTCCATGCTCAGCACAGAGCCCAACGTGGGCTTGATCCCATGACCCTGAAATCAGGACCCAAGCCAAAATGAAGAGTCAAACACTTAACTGACTAAACCACCCAGGTGCCCCCCACCAAGATACATTATAATTACAATTCTGAAAGCTTGAGATAAAATAAAAAATCTTAAAGGAAGCTAGACAAAAACAATACATTATATATAGGGGAAAAAACAATTTGAAGAAACCAGATTTCCAGGGAGGCCAGCAGGATAGTGTCACAACATTTTTCAAGCGGTAAAAGAAAAGAATTGTCAAGTTAGAATCCTCTAACTAGCCAAATGAGCCTTCAAGAATGAAAAGGATATCACGACATTCTCAGGTTAAGGAGAACTAAAAATTAGTGATCAGCAGACCTCCTCTAAAAGAACTGCTGCGGGGTGGGGGGGGCACCGGGGTGCCTCAGCCGGTTAAGCATATGATTCTTCATTTTGGTTCACAGTTAATGAGATCGAGCCCCATGTTGGGCTCTGTGCTGACAGCACAGAGCCTATTGGGATTCTTTCTCTCCCCCTCTTTCTGCCCCTTCCCTGTTCGTTCTCTCTCTCTCCTCAAAATAAATACAAAATTTAAAAAAAGAACTGCTAAAGAAAAGTCTTTATGTATATGGGAAATAGAAGCAGAAGGAAATGTGGAACATCAGGAATGAAGAAAAAGCAATAGAAATAGTAAATATCTATGTAACTATACTAGCCTATTCTCTTATGTTCCTTAAAATATGTTTGATGGACAAAAGCAAAAGTTAAATCTTTGACCATGGGGTTTTCGATGTATAGAGATGTACTACATAAGATAACCTGTAAAAATAAGGGGGAAAGGTAAAGTGACTTATGGCATAAGTAAAGTTTTTACATTCTACTTGACATGGTAAAATATTGATTCTAAGTAAGCTGTGAAAAGTTAAGTATCACAATTGTAATTCCTAGAGCAAAAAAATTATACAAAGAGATAGGCTAAAAGTCATAATAAATTAAAACAGGAAAGGGAAATGCATTTAAGTAACATAAAAGATGGCAGGAAAGTTGAAATAGAGTAACATAAGAAAGAGAAAACTGGCAAAAAAAAATAAAAATAAAATAACTGACCAAACTCCAAATATATCAATAATTATCAATATAATTATCAACATATTACAATCACCAATGTAAACAACTATTAATGTATCAATATAGTAGTGATGAACAACTGGAAACCAACATTAAACAAAAATTACAATCCCTCTACCCCCAAAAAGAAATCCGTAACCCAGGATTTCTCAATCTTCAGCACGATGGACATTCTGGGTTAAGTAATTCTTTCCTATGGGAAGAGATATTCTGTGTACTTCAGGACGTTTGGTAGTATCCCTGACCTCTACCTACTACATGCTGGTGACACACTCATGCTCAACTGTGACCATCACAAATATCTCCAGACAGTGCCAAATATCCCTCGAGCAAAATCACCCCAGCCTGGAAACCAAAGGGCAAATCAAACATGTTCAGTGTATGTATGCTAAAAGGACAAACGCAGATGAAAGAAAACAAGGGAAATCCAAGTAAATGGAGAGATATTGTATGTTCGCTGACTAGAAGACTCAATATAGTAGGGATGTCAATTTTCCCCAAATTGGTGTAGAGATTTAATAAAAATCCATTTAAAAGCCATATATGGGGGAGCCAAGATGGCGGAGAGGAAGGGAGCTCTGTAAATTCCGTCCGCCCCATCTATCGAACTGAGAAGGACATTACTCTCACCTGCAAGAGCAGAAAGAGAAAATACGGACTCCAGAAAGAAAAGAACCTCAAGGATACCTGAGTGAGTGAGTGCAAAATGGGGAGATCTGAAAATGGGCCAGCCCAGGACAGGCAGGGGAGGCAGAAGCCCCAGCCCAACGCACGGTAAGCGCGCGGAGCCCAAGAGACAAAGGGAAGAGACAGAGAGTCTGAACACACTCATAGTACTGTATCTGGGGAAGAGGTAAAGAATGCTTGGCCACGCTTAGAGAGAGAAACCCACTCCATAGATAACTGCTGGGTAGCCAGAATCCCGAACCCCGGTGGCACAAGGGAAGGAACAGCTTCCAGCCCTAAGCCACCTCAAAGGGGAATCAGCGGCAGTAGCGGCTGCAAGAGGCAGCCACAGCAGCAGCTGCGCCAGGGGCGCGCACTTCAAGAGGCGGGCCACAGCGGCACCAGGCCAAAGCAGTGGCACAGCGAGAAGCAGCTGCAGCTGCGGCTGCACCAGGGGCACGCACTTCGAGAGGCAAGCCTCCACAGCGGTGGGCCGCCACCACAGCAGCACATCGAAAGGCGGCCACAGCAGCGACCCCAGCAGCGACTACGCCAGGGGCGCGCACTTCAAACTTGGTTTTGAAAATGGGACCACACACCTCATTTCCACAGTGTATCTTGTACCCTGCATTGGCTACGCGAATCCCGAATCCCGGGTGCACCCAGGAAAAAATAGGGCCCACACCTACCCCACCCCTGACAGGGAGTCTGTGGCAGGTGGAGGCCTGGGCAAGCGCTTAGGCTGCAAGAGCTCCCAGCTCATTTCCAGCAGCACACAGCGCCTTGAGCAACAGCTATCCAAAGCCGAGAGAGACAAAATTTTTTTTTTCTTTCCCCCATTGCAATCAGGATCCTGGCTGGGGGTGGTCACTCCACAGTTGGGTCTGTGAAGGTGTGCACTTCACCTCCTGCTGCTCATTTCGCCTCAGGCAGGGGCAGCTGAAATCCCTGCCTGAGCCAAGTCAAACTGATTCCTCCCCATAAGAAGCCAGCCACCAAAACTAATACATTTCATCTGTGGTAGCACAAACATGCACGGACTGGAACTTTGAACCCAGGCGGGCCTGGAAAATACAACTCCACTCAACTGAGGCCCAAGGTGATCAGACTCATGAGAGTGACCTACAGTGCTTAGTTCAGCTGAGCTTGGAATGCCTCCATTCTAATCTCCATTGACACCAAGGCCGAGCCTCTGAGAGCAGCCTCTGGGACCCACCACATCAAACCATGCCTAAACACAAGGGGAAGCTGTTGCTTTTCTTTTTTCTTTCCTCACTTCTTTCGTACTTATTTCTTTGTTATTATTACCTTTTTTTCCTTTTTCGT
Organism: Suricata suricatta; assembly: GCF_006229205.1. Classification (NCBI taxonomy): domain Eukaryota; kingdom Metazoa; phylum Chordata; class Mammalia; order Carnivora; family Herpestidae; genus Suricata; species Suricata suricatta. Next base: position 54,781,928 of record NC_043717.1, read on the forward strand.
TACTTAATTCTTTTAAATTTTTACTCATTTTCCTTTCTCCTTTCTCCCTTACTTTTTCACCTTGTTGCAACCCAGATATATTCTCCTGTATCTCATCCTTACCTCTCCCCTCAACTGGTCATAGATTTTTAAACTGTCTACAGTCCTTTGTTGTCTCCGACCCCGTTTTATACTTTTTTATTTTTTTATTTTTTCTCTTTTCTTCATTCTCTTTTCTTATTATTTTCTCTTCTTCTCTTCTTTTCGTGTCTTTCCTTCCCTTTTCTTTCTTTTCTTTCCCCCTTTTAATGTGTTTCTTTGTTTGATTTGTCTGGCTGTATGTGTGCTTCTGTTCCCTATGTGTTTGTCTGTCTGTTTTCCTTCTTAGGACCACACCAAGACACAAGCCAAAGTGTGCAAGAAGGCGAGTCCCAAATATTGCACAGTAGGGAAATAAAATACTCACAGGCACAACAAGAGAAACTGAGAGACACCATTAAGAGAATATTTCCTGAAACGACAGGCCCTGGACAGTCAATAAGCCTCCTTTAACAGAGAAATATTAATAGGTCACAGCGCACAACGAGCTTCCTCAAGGTGACAAGAGACAGAAAACTAGCAAAAATGACAAAACGAAGCAACTCTCCCCTGAAGACCTTCCAGGAGGAAGTCACAGCCACAGAACTGCTCAAGGCAGATCTAGACAACATATCAGAAAAGAATTTAAAAAGCCTGTCATAAGATTAATCGCTGGAGTTGAGAAAAACATCAAAGAATCAACTGAGACAATTACTAGGCGCCTTGAAAATAGATGTGATGAATTAAAAAAAGTTATAGATGAGGTGAATAATAAACTGGAGGCAGCCACCTCAAGGATTCACGAGGCAGAGAGAAGAATAGGTGAATTAGAAGATATAGTTATAGCAAAAGACGAAGCTGAAAAACAGAGAGAGAAATTAATCCAGAGGCACAAAAGGAGAATTCGCGATCTGAGACATACAATCATGTGGAACAACATTCCGTCTCATAGGAATTCCTGAAGAGGAAGACAGGAAGTATCCCCCTGAAGGGATACTAGACCAAATTATAACTGAGAATTTCCCAAATCTGGGAAAAGAAATAGACATTCAAATTCGAGAGGCACAAAGAACCCCTTAAGACGTCATTTGAATCGGCCTTCAGCACGACATATCACAGTGAAACTGGTAAAATATAGAGATAAAGAGAGAATTCTGAAAGCAGCTAGGGAGAAAAGGGCCCTCACATACAAAGGGAAACATATCAGAGTGGTTACAGACCTATCTAATGAAACATAGCAGGCCCGAAAGGAATGGCAGGAAATCTTGGATGTGATGAGCAGAAAAAATAAGCAGCAAAGAATCCTCTACCCAGCAAGCTTGTCTTTCAAAATAGAAGGAGAGATAAAGGTTTTCCCAAATAAACAAAAATTGAGAGAATTCATGACCACCAAACCAGCCCTACAGGAAATCCTAGGAAGGACTCTATGAGGGAAAGATTGCAAAGAATACAAGGTGCCAGAGACACCACTATTAACATGAATTCTAGGGAGAACACAATGACTCTAAACCCACATTTATCGATAATAACATTGAATGTAAATGGACTCAATGCTCCAACCAAATGACACCGGGTAGCAGAATGGATAAAAAAACAAACCCATCTATTTGCTGTCTACAGGAGACACATTTTCGACTGGAAGACACCTTCAGGTTGAAAGTAAAGGGATGGAGAAATATCTATCAGGCGACTGGAAGCCAAAAGAAAGCTGGAGTAGCCATACTAATATCACACAAACTGGACTTTAAAGTAAAGGCAGTAACGAGATGAAGAAGGACATTATATAATAATTACAGGGTCTCTCCATCAGGAAGAGCTAACAATTATAAATATCTATGCACCAAATTCGGCAGGCACCCAAATACATACAACAATCACAGAAAGAAACAATCTTATTAACAAAAATGTGCTAATTGCAGGGGACTTTAATACTCCACTGACAGCAATGGATAGATCAACCAGACAGAAAATCACTAAAGAAACAATGGACCTGAACGACACATTGGAACAGATGGAACGGATAGATATATTTAGAACTCTGCATCCTAAAGATAGGAAATTCACCTTCTTTTCGAGTGCACATGGCACATTCTCCAAGATAGACCACATACTGGGACATAAAGCAGCCCTCCATAAGTATAAACAAATAGAGATCATACCATGCACACTTTCAGATCACAATGCAATGAAACTTGAAATTAACCACAGGAAAAAGTCTGGAAAACCTCCAAAAATGTGGAGGTTAAAAACCACCCTACTAAAGAATGACTGGGTTAATCAGGCAATTAGAGAAGAAATTTAAACATATATGGAAACCAACGAAAACGAAAATACAACATTCCAAAATCTCTGGGACACAGCAAAGGCCGTCCTAAGAGGAAAGTATATTGCAATCCAGGTCAAGCTCAACAAACTAGAAAGAGCGCAAATTCAAAATCTAAAGGAGAACCTACTGGAACTAGAAAGGAAGTAGCAAGAGCACCCCAGACCCAGCAGCAGAAGAAAAGAAATAATAAAGGTCAGGGCAGAAATAAACAACATAGAACCAAAAAAAACAGTCGAACAGATTAATGAAACCAAGAGTTGGTTCTTTGAAAAAATAAACAAAATCGATAAACCTCTAGCCAGGCTCCTCAGAAATAAAAGAGAGAGCACTCAGATAGACAAAATCATGAATGAAAAAGGATCTATTACAACCAATCCCTTAGAAATACTCATCAGAGATTACTATGAAAAATTATATG
>NC_043717.1:54784828-54786075 GCF_006229205.1 Suricata suricatta
GTGTCAAGTAGGAGATTGCTGCAGTGGAGGTCTAGGAGGTTTTTTCCTACTTTCTCCTCGAGGGTTTTGATGGTTTCCTGTCTCACATTCAGGTCCCTCATCCATTTTGAGTTTATTTTTGTGTACGGTGTAAGCAAGTGGTCTAGTTTCATTCTTCTGCATGTTGCTGTCCAGTTCTCCCAGCACCACCTGCTAAAGACGCAGTCTTTTTGCCATCGGATACTCTTTCCTGCTTTGTCAAAAATTAATTGGCCGTACATTTGTGGGCCCAGTTGGATGTTCTCTATTCCATTCCATTGGTCTGTGTGTCTGTTTTTGTGCCAAAAGCATACTGTCTTGATGATGGCAGCTTTGCAGTAGAGGCTAAAGACTGGGATTGTGATGCCTCCCGTTTTGGTTTTCTTCTTCAATATAACTTTGGCTATTCGGGGTCTTTTGTGGTTCCATATGAATGTGAGGAGAGTTTGTTCTAGTTTTGAGAAGAATATTGGTGCAATTTTGATGGGGATTGCATTGAATGTGTAGATTGCTTTGGGTAGTAATGCCATTTTCACAATGTTTATTCTTCCGATGCATGAGCACAGAGTTTTTCCATTTCTTGGTGTCTTCTCTATCTCTTTCATAAGTTTTCTATAGTTTTCATCAAATAGGTCTTTTACATCCTTGGTTAGGTTTACTCCTAGGCATTTGATAGTTTTTTGTGCAATCGTGAATGGGATCTGTTTCTTAATTTCTCTTTCAGCTGCTTCATTTTCAGTGTATAGGAATGCAACTGATTTCTGTACATTGATTTTGCATCCTGCAACTTTACTGAATTCATTGATCAGTTCTAGAAGGCTTCTGGTGGAGTCGATTGGGTTTTCCATGTAGAGTATCATGTCATCTACAAAAAGGGAAAGTTTGACTTCTTCCTTGCCAATTCTGATGCCTTTTATTTCCTTTTGTTGTCTGATTGCTGATGCTAGGACTTCCAGCACTATGTTAAACAGCAGTGGTAAGAGTGGGCACCCCTGTCGTGTTCCTGATCTCAGGGGGAAAGCTCTCAGTTTTTCCCCATTGAGGATGATATTAGCTGTGGGTTTTTCATAAACTGCTCTTATAATCTTTAGGTAAGCTCCTTCTATCCCGACTTTCTCAAGGGTTTTTATTAAGAAAGGGTGCTGTATTTTGTCAAATGCTTTTTCTGCATCTATCGACAGGATCATATGGGTTTTTTTCCTTTTTTTTTTTTGTTAATGTGATGGATC
>NC_043717.1:54786175-54802915 GCF_006229205.1 Suricata suricatta
GCATAGGAGCACATGTACCCCAATGTTCATAGCAGCAATGTCAACAATAGCCAAAACATGGAAAGATCCTAAATGTCCATCGCCTGATGAGTGGATCAAGAAGATGTGGTATATATACACGATGGAGTACTACATGGCAATGGGAGGGAAGGACATATGGCCCTTTGTAGGAAAGTGGATGGACCTTGAGGGTGTCATGCTGAGTGAAGTAAGCCAGGCAGAGAAGGACAGAAACCATATATTTGCACTCATAGGTCTAACAGGAAAACAGGAGAGACCTAATGGAGAACCAGGGGGAGTAGAGGAGGGAGAGAGAGTTGGGTAGAGAGAGGGATGCAAAACTTGAGAGACTATGGAATGCTGAAAATGAACTGAGAGTTGAAGAGGAAGGGCGAGGGGGGAAAAGAGGTGGTGGTGATGGTGGAGGGCAACTTATGGGGAAGAGCACTGGGTGTTCTATGGAAAACAATTTGACAATAAAATATTTTTTTTAAAAAGCCCTATATGGGTTCTTTGTAGCTACAGACAAGATTATTCTAAAATTATATAGACAAAGAAATCAGAATAGCCAAAAGTTTAAAAAGAAAAACATTGGAAGAATTTCACTATCTTTATGCGTTAAGAGAAAGCTACAACAATGTGGTGGTGATGAATGGAGAAACACATACACATTGATCAATGGACAAGAACAGAATACAGAAAATGATGATTACATACATACTATGGTAAAGATAATAATGGCTCCCTAAAATGTTCATCTACTAATGTTCTAATCTCCAGAACCTGTGAACATGATACCTTACATGGCAAAACAAACTTTGCAAATGTAATTAAACTAGAGAATGTGAGCTGGGGAGAGTGTCCTCAATTATCTGAGTGGGCCAGTGTAATCAAGATGGTCCTTATAAGAAGGAGGTTGGATGGGTAGGATCAATGTCAAGAGAAAAGATAGGAATACAGAGGCCAAGAGTCAGAGTCAGAAAGACTGAAGTTGCTGCCAGCTTTAAGATGGAGGAAAGGATCATGAGCCAAGAAGCAATGCAGGAGACCTCTAGAAGTTAGAAAAAGCAAGGAAATGGATCCTCCCCTACGAGCCTCTGGAGGGCATACAGCCCTGAAAAATGCTTTTTTTTTTTTTGATCCAGGAAACCTAAATTTGGACTTCTGGCCTTTATAAAATAATAAATTTGTGTTGTTTTATGCTATCAAGTGTGAAAAGTTTTTACAGCAGCAATAGGATAGATACAAAAGGAAATTCAATTGGGAGAGGATAGACTTCCTGTAGGAACTGGACAAAACGATGAAACTTCAACTAGATATAAAAGTTAACTCAAAAGTGAAGCATAGATATAAATGTAAAAAGTAAAAATATAACTTTTAGAAAAAAACCAGAAAATTATAATGATCTTGAGTTAGGCAAACAGTTCTTATATGTTAACAACTAAAATATAATCCATAAAGGAAAAAAAAATAAACTGAAGGCTTCAAAATTAAAAATTCTTGTTCTATATAAAACACTATTACAGGAATTTTTTTTAAGCTACAGATGGATTCAGGACACCTGGGTGGCTCAGTTGGTTAAGTGTCCAACTCTGGATTTCAGTTCAGGTCCTTATCTCAGTCATGAAATTGAGCCCATGATCATCTAAAAGCCTGCTTAAGATTCTCTCTTTCTCTCTGTCTCTCCCTCCCTCCCTCCACCGCTCTCTCCTCTGTTCATGCTCTCCCTCTCTCTCTCTCTAAAATAATAAAAAGCTACAGATGGGAGAAAATATTTGCAAATTATATATCTGAGAAAAGTCTCATATCCAGAATATATAAATAGCTCACTGAACTCAACAGTAAAAACAATAGCCCAACTAACAATGGACAAAACACTTGAATAGACACTTCACCAAAGTGGATATATACCAGGCAACTAAGCAGATGCAAAGACATTCGACATCATTAGCCATTAGGAAATTGGATATTGAAACCATAAGATACCACTAAATGCCTGACAATATCATGTGTTAGCAAAGAGGTGAAGCAACTGGAACTCTCATACACTGCTGGTGGTAAGATGAAAATAGCCATTCTGGAAACCAGTTTGGCAGTTTCTTATAAAGTTAAAAATACACTAACCACGACCCAGAAGTTCCACTCCTAGATATTTACCCTGGAGAAATGAAAAATCAGGTTCACACAAAAAAACTATACTTAAGTGTTTATAGCCAATCTAGTTACAACTGCCAAAAGGTGGAAAGAAACTAAATGTCCACCAGTGAATAAACAAAGTGTAGTACATTCATACCATGGAATACACCTTGGTAATAAAAAAAAAATGAACTGATATACTCCATGAGTTGGATGAATGAAGAAAGCATTATGTTGTGTGAGGAGCAAGCTCAAAAGGTTGTATACTATATGATTCTATTTATATGGTATTCTCAAAATGACAAAACTATAGGGACAGAGGAAAAACCAGTAGTATCCAGCTATCAGGGGTCTGAAGAGGATACATCTACAAAGGGGTTACACAAAGGAGATTTTTAGGGTGTTAACACTTTTCTGTATCCTGACTGTGGCAGTAATTATATGAATATATTCATGTGTTAAAAATCACAAAAGAGTGCATTTTATTGCATGTATATTAAAAATAAAATTTTAAAAATAAAGCTAGTGTCTCAGGGCACACCAGAACTTGCTCCCTAGAGGCTTGAGAGGTCTAAAAATAAGGCTCAATATTAATAAATTTCAAGAAAAATGGACTCAATGTGAAGTTTAATACCCCTGTTGTTTTCTAAAAATTGGGAAATTGTTTTTACCAGATTATAATCATGTGACAAAAGTTATGTTTCATCTGTAACTGCAATGTGTCCATTTAGTACAAGAGAAATAAAGAGACTTATTCTCACAAGACTTATTCTCACAAAATTTTTTTCTTTCCTAGATCAAAAGTTTAAATCACATATATAAATAGTCCTCTAAATTCTTGAATTTTCACAGAGGTTGGCATATAATTAGGAAATTGAATTTGTTTAATGCTAATATGGAAATTAACAATTTGGGATGGAAATTAACAATTTGGGATGCAAATTGAAGAAAGGACTTAAGGAAAAAGTACAATCACCATAAAGGACAGCCAAAAGTACATTGTTATCTAATTACTGCCAAATTTACTGGTCAATATGATCGGTTTGCTGAGGGTCTCCAATTCTAGATTTTAAAATGACTTTTCCCTTCTTAATCATGAAAATATTGTCTGCCATCTGAGGAACCTAATTCTTATAAACATTTTTAATAATTAAATTCCTTAAAAATTAATCTCTTTCACACCAGCCTCTGATAATTACAGACTCTGTAATTAGTGTCACCAAGAAGGGCCCAATATATGGGAATAGGTAAAAGAGAATTTTGTTTACCTCTCTAGTCTCAAAGGATCAGAAGGAGAGGAAGAAAATAAAAACGAGAGTACTAAAGGAGATATGATTAGCAAAGCAAAACAAAGAGAAAAGAAAAGTGGACAAAGAACTCAATTTGTAAATACCATATTTTCCAGAAAACAGAGATGGAGGGAAAATTTCTAAACTCATTCTAGGAGGCCAGCACTATCCTAATACCAAAACCAGGCAGACATTATAAGAAAGGAAAATTCTGGACCATTACCTCGTATGATCACAGGTAAAAATTTCTCACCAAAATATAAGCAAATCAAATCCAATAATATATAAGAATAATTATACAACATGACCAAGTGGAATTCATTCCAGGTATACACAGCTGGTTCAACATTGGAAAATCAATTAATGTAATCCATTATATCAGTAGGCTAAAGAAAAAAATATCATAATAATATCAATGATGCAAAAAAAGCACTGGACAAAATCCAACACCTATTCAAGATAAAAAAACTCTCAGCAAACTGTGAATAGAATGAAACTTCTTCAACTTGATTAAGGACACCTACAAAAAGACCTATATAACAACATACTTAATGATAACAAACTAGAAGCTTTTCCCCTAAATTTGGGAACAAAGCAAAGATGCCCTCACTTATCACTTTTGTTCAGTATGGTACTAGAAGTCCTAGCTAAAGCAGTTAAGAAAAGGAAATAGAAGGCACATATATTAGGAAAGAAGAAACAAAACTGTATTTGTAGATAATATGATATGTAGAAAATCCAAAAGAACTGACAAAGAAATAAATGTCCTGAAACTAATAAGTGACTCTAGCAAGGTTACAGGAGACAAGGCTGATAGACAAAATTGTCAACTGCTTTCCTATATATCTCCAGCAAACAATACATAATTTGAAGTAAAAAATAATACCATTTAAATTAGTATACAAAATGATATAACTAGGTATAATTCTAACAAAACATTTTCAATATTTATATTAAGAAAACGAGAATACTTTGATGAAAGAAATAAAAAAACTACAGGAATGGATTCCATGTTCATGGTTAGAAAAATTCAATATTGTCAAGATGTCATTTGTTCCTGATCTTGATCTATATATTCAGTGCAGCCCTAATCAAAATCCCAGCAAATAATTTGGTAGATATGGCCAAATAGATTCTAAACTTTACATAGAAAAACAAAAGAAAAAAGAAGAAAAACAAAGACCCAGAATATCCAATACAATATGGGAAGAAAAAAAAGTCAGAGGGCTGACACTATTTTATTTCAAGAGTTACCATAAAGCTACACAGTAATCAAGACAGTGTGGTACTGTTAAAAGAATAAATAGATGAACAGAAGAGAGAGTCCAGAAATAGACAAATATACATAAATATATTCAATTGATGTTTGACAAAGAAGAAAAGGCAACCCAGTGGGGAAAAACAGTCTTTTCAAAAAATGGTGCTAGATGTGCATTGATAGTATAGTGGTGAACATAGGTGCCTTCAAAAAGTAGTGCTACAACAAGAGAATGTACAAAAACTTTACACCTTTCACAAAACTTAACTCCAAATGGATCATAGTCCTAAATGTAAAGCACAAAGCTATAAAACTTCTAGAAGATAACATTAAAAAAAAATCTAGGTGACCTTCTTTGGCAATGACATTAGATACAATACTAAATTGCAAAACCCATGAAATAATGGTAAGTTGGACTACATTACAATTTAATGTTTATTATTTTTGAGAGAGAGAGAGCAAGAGAGAGCATGAGCAGGGGGAGGGGCAGGGAAGGAGGGAGACAGAATTAGAAGCTCCAGGCTCTGAGCTGTTAGAGCCCAATGTGGGGATCAAACTCATAGACCACGAGATCATGACCTGAGCTGAAGTCGGCTGCTCAATCAGCTGAGCCACCCAGGCACCCATGACTACATTAAAATTTAAAACTTCTGCTCTGTAAAAGACACTGTTAAAAGAAGGAAAATACAAGCCTCAGACTTAGTAAAATGTTTGTAAAACATCCATCTCATAAAGGACTGGTTTCCAAAATATACAAGAAAACACTTTTAAAATTCAACAATAAAAAAATGAACAACCCAATTTAAAAATTGGCCAAAAAACTTGACAGATATCTCACCAAGCAGGAGATACAGATGACCTGTAAGTATATGAAAACATCCCCAATATCATATGTCATTAGACCATATCAAATTAGAACAAAATTGAGATAGCATTACACATCTATTAGAAAGACTAAATACCCAGAACACTGACAACACCAAATGCTGACAATGATGTGGAGCAATAGGACTCTTGTCATTCAGTTGGTGGGAATGCAGAATGGTACAGCCACTTTGGAAGATAGTTTGGCAGTTTCTCACAAATTAAACATAGTCTTAACATATAATCTAGCAGTTGCACTCCTCAGTAATTACCCACGAGTTGAAAACTTACGTCACACAAATCTTGCACACAAATGTTTATTACAGCATTAATTTTGGCCAAAATCTGAAAGCAACTAAAATGTCATTCAAAAGGAACACACTATATGGTACATCCATACAATGCAATATTTTTCAGCAATAAAAAGCAGTGAACTATCAAGTCATAAAAATACATAAATGACTCTGAAATACATATTAAGTGAAAGACACCAGTTTGTAAGAGCTATATACTTACTATATGATTCCAACTCTATGAGACTATGGAAAAAGGCAAATCTACAGAGACAGTAAAATGATCAGTGGTTGTCAGGGATTTGGGAGGCTGGAGAGATGAATAAATGGAACACATTGCAATTTTAGGGCAATGAAACTATTCTGTATGATACTTTAATGGTGGATAAATGGCATTATGCATTTTCCTAAACCCATATATAAGTAAACAACACAAAGAGTGAATCTTAATGTAAACTATGAACTTAGCTAATAAGAATAATGCATTTTTAAGTAACTGGTTCATCATTTGTAACAACTGTACTACATTAATGCAAGATGTTAGTACCAGAAGAAATTGAGTGAAGTTTTTTGAGGGGGGATATATAGGAATTCTCTATATTTCCTGCTTAATTTTTCTGCAAGCCTAAGATATAGTCTTTTAATTAAAAAATACTCCAGAATATAAATCATACTTCTCAATTAAAGGCTTTAGGTACCATTGTTTCCTTTTAAAAAGTGTTTTTCAGAAAATTTTTAAAAGAATAAAGGTTTTTTCAGAAAAATTTTAAAAGAATGAAAGTTAAGCAAAAAGTGCATGAATCTTCTGAAGTTACAAATGTCATGATAGTAGTTCCTGGAAAACTCCAGCTCTCCCATGAAGCCTTTCCTAAAGGCCTAATTGCTGGAACTCCTATATATCTTCATTTGTAACTCCCTTTGGATATTTGGATGTGATGTTATATGTATTTTATCATTATTTGTATATTTTTCTCTTTTCAGTACACTGCAACTGCAGGAGGGAGAGCAAGGTACACATTTTATTCATTTTTGTATTCCCAGGTGCCTAGCACAGTATCTTGTACCTAAAAGTCACTCGACAAATGTTGCTCAATACATAATGGTATGATTTGAATATTTGTGTCCCCCTGCGAAGTTCACATTTTGAATTCTCCCCATGGTAATGATACTGGAAGTGGAATCTCTAGGAGGTGATTAGGCCCTTATGGGATTAGTGCCCTTATAAACAAGTGCCCAAAGACCCTTCTTGCATCTTATATCATATAGGTTACAACAAAAAGCCATTTATGAATCACCTAGTTTATGGTGCTTTTTACTGCAGTGCAAATGGACTAAGACACATATATGATCCTTTACCTTATAAAAACAGATGCATTATTAAAGAAAAGGAATATTGCTTATATTTTTATAAAATACCCTTTCCCTTGAAATTATTTTGTAATTTTAAATATAGCTTATTTTCATTTGCAACAAATTTTTAATGTTTAATTTTGAGAGACAGAGGGACAGAGAGGGACAGAGAGACAGAGACAGAGAACAAGCAGGGAAGGGACAGAGAGAGGGACACAGAATCTGAAGCGGGCTCCAGGCTGCGAGCAGACAGCACAGAGCCTGATGCAGAGCTCCAACTCCCAAAACATGAGATCATGACCTAAGCTGAAGTCGACACTTAACCAACTGTGCCACCCAGGTGCTGAGGCAATAGATTCTTAATTGAGAAGATCTTTTTGTACTTTAATGTCCTGTACTCCCAAGTTGTCTGTCAACTATGTGGTTTCAAATATGGTGTTGATTGCAGAGTATGAGTAAACTTTGTATATAGCATTAAAAAACACACTTATTTTATGAAAACAGATTATTTTAGTAAATACAATTTAGATTTCCCTTAAATCCTGGCAGGGCTGTATGTGATATACTGACAGAAAGATTAAATTTTAAAAAATCCTTAGATTTTATGTTGTGTTCTCTCTAGCTCTGTCTCTTGGTGGCAGAACCCCTAAAATATATCTCATAGAGGACCCATTCTATTAAAAATAGAATTGCTGCAATTCAGAAGAAACACCAACCCATTCTTCTTGGCCTTCTCTGGGCTGCAAGGAATCCTTATATAACAGTTTATTTTATAAATCTTTGCTGGAGACAATGATAGCCTTAAGAAAAGAGAATTAACAGGCAAATAAGTAAGCAGATGGTATGCTGTGGCCCCATATGTTAAGCATGAAATCTTCCTTTCTTTTGTTTCTTCTCCCTAACGGATGCTTCTGGCCTTGCTATGAAACCACCACATGCTGCTCAGATGGCTGGGTGACATTTATTTATAGCTGAGAAGATTCCTAAACCCTGCCTTAAAATTCCCAGAAGTATGTGGAGGAAGTAAGGAAGACCACAGTATAAAAGGGAACAGATTGGTCCAAAAGTGCTTATATGCCAAGGCATGTTGAGAAAAAATAGGAAGCCAAGAAATAAAAGGGATAACAATCCATCTTTGCACACCCAGTATAAATCACACCAGCAATATTAACAAAATTAAACAACCAGGTTTTAAAGATTGAGAGACTAATCAATTTTAAAGTAAGGACAGTATTGGGGCACCTGGGTGGCTCAGTCGGTTGAGTGTGACTTCAGCCCAGGTCATGATCTCACGGTTCGTGGGTTTGAGCCCCATGTCAGGCTCTGTGCTGACAGCTAGCTCAGAGCCTGGAGCCTGCTTCCAATTCTGTGTGTCCCTCTCTCTCTCTACCCCTCCCCTGCTCATGATCTGTCTGTTTCTCAAAAATAAATAAATGTTAAAAAAATTTTTTTTAATATTTTAAAAATAAAGTAGGGACAGTATAGAAGCTAGAAAAATGATGTTATGAATGGTTAAATGTTACTACTATAGGGGTGCCTGGGTGGCTCAATTGGTTAAGTGTCCGACGTCAGCTTGGGTCACGATCTCATGGTTTGTGAGTTCAAGCCCCACATCAGGCTCTGTGCTGACAGCTCTGAGCCTGGAGCCTGCTTTGAATTCTGTGTCTCCTTCTCTTTCTTCTCCCCCGCTTGTGCTCTCTCTCTCACAGAAAAAAAAATTTTTTTTTTTAAATGTTACTACCATATATTCCTAAAGTATGGTCTAGCTAACGTTTAGTAAAAAGAAAATGGTTTTCCTATCTGCTCTGAAAGTACAAGCATGCACTCATCATATCAGGCAATTTATTCCTTTTCCTAACTCAAAAGTAATTAAACATACTTTATGAGGACTGGTTTTTCTATATTCACTTCTGTTTACTTATAATTAGTTTACATGAGGCTATTACAGCACTATCTATTCTATGGGCACTGAGTATTTATTGATAGAAGAATTCTAAAAGTATTTCACTCCTTAAGGAAATTACCTTGATCTAGTTTTTACACTCTAACATTGACCTGTCACAAAGAAATTGAAATCTATATTTTGAAGGGTTGAAATTCATTCTAAAAATAAAATCATACATTAACCCTACTCCCTTTGACTAACCTAATTAGTCATGTTCTAAACTATTCTTTTCAATTCAAAAGAAAATCCAGAAAACAATCTGACATCAACTTGTCAGCAAAGTACTTTCATTCAGCTAATAAAGAAAAAAGAGAAATTTGCTAATTCTGCCTTGCACAAGAACTCAGAAAATATTCTTAAACAATCTGTAGGTAAAACACAATTCAACAATCAGTGCTGTATTAAGAATTTAAGAGTTAAAAAAATGTCAACAATAGCTATCAAACTTAAATATGTAATATAATCCTCTCTGTTCAGTTTAAACAAAAAGACTAAAGTATGAATCTTGGTCTATTGTTCATTATCTTGATTTAGTCCTCTCCCAGGCAAGGGGTGCAGTTCACAGAGATAATACTCAACAGAACCCACAGATGAGAAAGGAGAAAAGACAATGAACAGTCAGATTGAATTCTAGTTTTATTCTCCAATCACTCCGTCCCTGTTTCCATTACTGTTTGCTTCCGAACTGGAACACATTTATCACAGGTTCGGTTTGTAGTCACCTTCTACTTCTGCTATTTCTTTGGTGAACTAATTCGCATTGTTCCAACTATTATCTCTTTTTTCTCCCCAACTATTACCCCTTAATTTCTCTAGCCTGGGGCTCCTATCTAAGATAGTCTAGTATTTTGTATTATCAGCTACGTATCTGTCTCAACATTCCATTTGCATCTCAAACTTAACATGCTCCAAACCAAAATTTCATCTTCCCAAGCAAGACCTCCTAAAATGCTACCTACTTCTGTTCAAAGTAGTTTCCTTCTCTTTTCCTTGGCATCAACTTTGAATCCTATTTCTCTTTTACTTCTGATATCTGGTCCATTGCTAAGTCTTCTTAACTCTACCTTCCTTAACTCACAGTATCTCTGGCATCTTTTCCCTCCATATTACCATTTCTGCCACTACTCCAGTACAAAGTACTATTACTTTCCATCTAGACTACTACCTTAAGCCTGATAACTGGTAAGCAAATATTGGCTGAATGAATACATGAAACGAAGGTGAATGGTATCTCTATTTTAGTTCTCTCACCACCCTAATCCATCTTATGCAAAAGATTCAGATTAATTTCCTAAAGCACAGAATTAACCTTAACACTCTGCTATTCAAAATACATGTTCAGGAGGAGGAGCCAAGATGGCGGAGAAGAAGGGAGCTCTGTAAACTTCATTCGCCCCATCTATCGAACTGAGAAGGACATACTCTTATCTGCAAGAGTGGAAGAAGAAAATACAGTTTCCACAAAGAAGACAACCTCAAAGATGCCTGAGTGAGTGAGTACGAACTGGGGAGATTGGAAAACAGGCCAGCCTGAAAGGGGCAGGGGAGGTGGGAGACCCAGCCCAATGCAGGGAAAGTGCGTGGAGCCCATGAGAGACAAAGGGAAGAGAAAGAGAAACTGAACACGCTCAAAGTACTGTCTCTAGAGAGGAGATAAAGAACGTTTAATGCGGCTCAGAGAGAAAAACTCTGACACCATATATAACCCCTGGGCAGTGCGAATCCTGGGTGGCACAAAAAAAGAGCCCCCATCCCTGCACAATCCTGGCAGGGAGTTGGTGGCAGCGATGGTGGCTGCAGGGGCACGCAGTTTGGCTGTGACTGCGGGAGCGCACACCTCGTTTCCACAGTGCATCTCGCCTTCAGCAGCAGCGGCACAAATCCCAAATACCAGTGGCCACAAGAAAAAAAACAGGCCCCACACCTATGTGATCCCAGCATTGGCAGCAGCTGCAGCTGCAGGAACATGCACTTCATTACCAGCAGCATACCTCGCTTCAGGCAGCAGGAGCGCGAATCCCTGCCAGAACCAAAAGAAACTGCTCCTACTCCCTGCGCAATCCCAGCTGGGAGATGGCAGCTGCTGGGGCACGTGCGTCACTTCTTCACCTCCTGCAGCGCACTTCGCCTCTGGAAGCAGCAGCAGCGCAAATCCAGGCCAGTGCGGAGAAACTGCTCCCTCCCCTATTAGATCCCAGCTAAGAAGCCAGCTGCCAAAAGAAGTACCTCAATCTGTGGTAGCATAAAATTGCATGGACTAGGATTTTGAAGCAAAGCAGGCCTGGAAAATACAGCTTGGCTCAGCCGCAGCATGAGGTGATGGGACTCATAAGAGTGGCTTGCAGTGCTTAGTTCCAGCGGAGCTTGGGCCAACGCCATTCTACTCTCAGCAACCACCAAGAAAGGGCCTCAGAGAGCAGCCCGCAAGACCTACCTAACCAAACCACACCTATCCGCTAGGGGTAGCTGCTGCCTTTTTTGGACTTACCTTTTTACTAATATTACTTTTATTACTCTTTTATCTATTTTTTTTTAATTTTTACACTTTATTTTCCTTTTGCCTTTCTACCTCTTTTTTTTCACCTGCTATCCAGATATACTTGTTGTTATCTCATTGTTCTCTCTCCCCTCAACTGGTGATACACTTGTAGACTGTCCATTGTCCTTTGTTGTCTATGCCCCTTTATTTTTTCTTCTCTTCTTTTCTTTTCTTCTCTTTCCTCTCCCTTCTTTTTCTTTTCTTCCTTTACCCCTTTTAATTTGTTTGTTTATTTGTCTGTCTGTGCGTTTGCCTGTTTTTGTTCACTGTTTGTTTCTCCGTCTGTTTTCCTTTTCAGGGTGATTATAAGAAACAAGCCTAAGTATGCAAGACGGTGAGTCCCAAATATCGCTGAGTAGGGAAATAAAATAATCAAGGGCACAACACAAGAAACTGAGAGACACCAATCAAATAACATTTCCTGAAATGACAGGCCCTGGAGAGTCAATAAGCCTCCTTTAACAGAGCAATACTGACAGGTGCACAGTGCAAACGGAGCTTTTTAAAACTGACAGGACACATACACTGGCCAAAATGAAAAAACGAAAGAACGCTCCACTAAAGAAACTCCAAGAAGAAGTCACAGCCACAAAACTGCTCAAAACAGATCTAAGCAACATAACAGAACAAGAATTAGGAATAATTGTCATAAAATTAATCGCTGGGCTTGAAAAAACCATCAGAGAAGCTACTGATACAATGACTAGGAACTTTCAAAATAGTTGTGATGAGTTTGAAAAGGCTATAAATGAGATGAATAATAAAATGGAGGCAGCCACTTCACAAACTGCAATGTCAGAGAGAAGAATAGATGAATTAGAAGACACAGTTTTAGAAAAGAGGAAGCAAAAAAAAAAAAGGGGGGGGGAGAAATTGATCTGGGAGTTGGAAAGGAGAATTCGAGACCTGAGTGATACAATCAAACAGAACATCCATATCATATGAATTCCTGATGAGGAAGAAAGAGAGAGAGGTCCTGAAGGGGTTCTAGACCAAACTGTAACTGAGAATTTCCCAAATCTGGGGAAAGAAATAGACATTCAAATTCAAGAGCACAAAGAGCCTCCTTAAGGGGGAATGTGAATCAACCTTCAGCATGACATATCATAGTGAAACTGGCAAAACATAAAGATATAGAGAGAATTCTGAAAGCAGCTAGGGAGAAAAGGGCCCTAACATACAAAGGTAAACTTACCAGAGTAGTTAAGGAACTATCTAATGAAACATGGCAGGCCAGGAAGGAATAGCAGGAAATCTTCAATGCAACAGAAAAAATATGCAACCAAAAATCTCTTATCCAGCAACCTGTCATTCAAAATAGAAGGAAACAAAAAGGTGTTCCCAAATACACAAAAATTGAGAGAATTAATCACCACCAAACCAGCCCTAAAAGAAATCCTAAGAGGAACTCTATGAGGGAAATGGTGGAAAGAATACAAGGTACCAAACACACCACAACAAACATGAACTCTATGGAGAATACAATGAATCTAAACCCACATTTTTTAATAATAACACTGAATGAAAATGAACTGAATGCTCCAACCAAATGACACAGGGTACTAGAATGGATAAAAAAATAAAGTCCCTCTATTTGCTGCCTACAAGAGACTCATTTTAGATATAAAGACACCTTCAGATTGAAAGTAAAGGACTGGAGAAATATCTATCAGGTGAATGGAAGGCAAAAGAAAGCCACAGTAGCCATACTTATATCAGGCAAACTGGACTCTGAAGTATAGGCAGTAACAAATGATGAAAAATTTCAGGGGCTCTCCATCAGGAAGAGATCACAATTAGAAACATCTATGCGACAAATTCGGAAGCTTGCAAATACATAAAACAATTGACCACAAACAGAAATAATCTGATTGATAAGAAAGTGCTAATTGCAGGGGACGTTATACTCCACTGACAGCAATGGATAGATCAACAAGACAGAAAATCACTAAAGAAACAATGGACCTGAATGACACACTGGCACAGATGGAATTGACAGATAGATTTAGAACTCTGCATCCAGAAGTTAGGAAATTCACCTTCTTTTTGTGTGCACATGGCACATTCTCCAAGATAGATCACATACTGGGTCATAAAGCAGCCTTCCATAAATACAAACGAAGTGAGATCACACCATGCACACTTTAAGATCACAATGCTATTAAACTTGAAATTAACCACAGGAAAAAATCTGAAAAACCTCCAAAAATGTGGAGTGGGGGTTAAAAACAACCCTATTAAAGAATGATTTGGCTAATCAGGCAGTTAGAGAAGAAATTAAAAAATACATGGAAACAAACGAAAATGAAAATAAAACAATCCAAAGTCTCTAGGATGCAGCAAAGACAATCCTAAGAGGAAAGTATATTGCAATCCAGGCCTATTTCAACAAACTAGAAAAAGCACAAATTCAAAATCTAACAGAGCACCTAATGGAACTAGAAGGGGAGGAGCAAGAGCACCCCAAACCCAGCAGAAGAAAAGAAATAATAAATGATCAGGGCAGAAATAAGCAATATAGAATAAAAAAAAAAACAGCCAAGCAGATCAATGAAACCAAGAGTTGGTTCCTTGAAAAAATAAACAAAATTGATAAACCTCTAGCCAGGTTCCTCAGAATGAAAAGAGAGAGTACCCAGATAGACAAAATCATGAATGAAAATGGATCTATTACAACCAATCCCTTAGAAATACAAGCAATCATTAGAGATTACTATATAAAACTAGATACCAACAAACTGGACAACATAGAAGAAATGGACAAATTCCTAAATGCACATGCACTACCAAAATTCAAAGGAGAAGAGATAGAAAGCATAAATAGACCGATACCCAGTGACGAAATCTAATCCATTATCAAAACTCTCCCAATGAATAAAACCCAGGGCCAGATGGCTTCCCAGGGGAATTCTACCAGACATTTAAAGCAGAGCTAATATGCATTCTTCTCAAAGTATTCCAAAGAATAGAAATAGAAGGAAAACTTCCAAACTCATTCTACAAAGCCAGATTCACCTTGATACCCAAAGCAAACAGACACCCACCAAGGAAAGACAACTACAAACCAATATCCTTAATGAATACACATGCTAAAACACTCAACAGGATACTAGCAATTCAAATTCAACAGCATATAAAAACAATTATCCATTATAATCAAGTAGAATTCATTCCTGGGTTACAGGGCTGGTTCAATATTCGCAAATCCATCAATATGCTACATCACACTAACAAAAGAAAAGATAAAAACCATATGATCCTGTCAATAGATGCAGAAAAAGTATGTGACAAAATACAGCACCCTTTCATAAAAAAAAAAAAAAAAAAAAACCTCAAGAAAGTCGGAATCGAAGGAACTTACTTAAACATTATGAAAAAAATTTTTGAAAACCCCACAGGGGTGCCTGGGTGGCTCAGTCGGTTAAGCCTCCGACTTCGGCTCAGGTCAGATCTCACGTTCGTGGGTTCGAGCCCTGCGTCAGGCTCTGTGCTGACAGGTAGCTCAGAGCCTGGAGCCAGCTTCCAGTTCTGTGTCTCCTTCTCTCTCTGCCCCTCCCCCTCTCATGCTCTGTCTCTCTCTGTATCAAAAATAAATAAAACATTAAAAAAATTTTTTAAAGAAAACCCAGCAGCTAATATCATCCTCAATGGGGAAAAACTGAGAGCTTTCCCCCTGAGATCAGGAACATAACAGGGGTGTCCACTATCACGACTGTTGTTTAAGATTGTGTTGGAAATCCTAGCATCAGCAACCAGACAACAAAAATAAATAAATAAATAAAAGGTATCAGAGAATAAATAAAGAATAAGAAAAAAGAATAAGTCAAACTTTCACTTTTCGCAGATGACCTGATACTCTACATGGAAAACCCAATCAACTCCACCAGAAGCCTTCTAGAACTAATCAATGAATTCAGTAAAGTTGCAGGGTACAAAATCAATGTACAGAAATTGGATGCATTCCTATGCACCAATAATGAAGCAATGGACAGAGAAATCAAGAAACTGATCCCATTCACAACTGCACGAAAAACCATAAAATATCTAGGAATAAACCTAACGAAGGATGTAAAAGACCTATTCGATTAAAACTATAGAAAACTTGTGAAACAAATTGAAGAAGACACCAAGAAATGGAATAAAATTCCATGATCATGGATCAGAAGAATAAACATTGTGAAAATGTCATTACTACACAGAGCAATCTACACATTCAATGCAATCCCATCAAAGTTGCATGAGCATTCTTCTTAATGCTAGGACAAACTATCCTCAAATTTGTATGGAACCACAAGAGACCCCGAAGAGCCAAAGTATTATTGAATAAGAAAACCAAAACAGGAGGCATCACAATCCCAGACTTTAGCCTCTACTACAAAGCTGTCATCCTCAAGACAGTATGGTACTGGCACCAAAAAAACCACATAGACCAATGGAATAGAATAGAGAACCCAGAACTGGACCCACAGGTGTATGGCCAATTAATCTATGACAAAGCAGGATACAGTATCCAATGGAAAAAAGACTGCCTCTTTAGCAGGTGGTGCTGGGAGAACTGGACAGCAACATGCAGAAGAATGAAACTAGACCACTTTCTTACACAATAAACAAAAATCACCTCAAAATGGCTGAAGGAATGTGAGACAGAAAACAATCAAAACCCTCAAGGAGAAAGTAGGAAACAGCCTCCTTTATCCCAACTGCATCAACTTCCTATTCAACACATCCCCAAAGTCAAGGGAAACGAAAACAAAAATGAAATATTGGGACCTCATCAAAATAAAAAGCTTCTACACTGCAAAGGAAACAATCAAGAAAACTAATAGGCAACCAACGGAATGGGACAAGATGATTGCAAGTGACATATTGGATAAAGGGCTAGTTTCCAATATCTACAAGGAATTCACCAAACTCCGCAACCAAAAAACAAATAACCCATGAAGAAATGGGCAGAAGACATAAACAGACACTTCTCCAAAGAGGACATCCAGATGGCCTACAGGCACATGAAACGATGCTCAGCATCACTCATCATCAGGGAAACACAAATCAAAACCACACTGAGA
>NC_043717.1:54803015-54823716 GCF_006229205.1 Suricata suricatta
AACAATAGTCAAAATGTGGAAAGAGCCTAAATGTCCACCACCTGATGAATGGATCAAGAAGATGTGGTATATATATCTATACAATGGAGTACTACATGGAAAAGAGAAAGAATGAAATATGGCCATTTGTAGCAAAGTGGATGGACCTCGAGGGTGTCATGCTAAGCGAAATAAGTCAGGCAGAGAAGGACAGATACCACATGTTTGCACCATAGGTCTAACAGGAGACAACGACAAACCTAATGGAGGACCAGGGGGAGGGGAAGAAAGAAAGAGTTGGGGAGAGAGAGGGACATAAAACTTGAGAGACTATTGAATGCTGAAAATGAACTGAGGGTTGAAGGGGACAGGGGAGGGTGGAAAAGAGGTGGTGGTGATGGAGGAGGGCACTTGTGGGGAAGAGCACTTGGGTGTTGTATGGAAACCAATTTGACAATAAACTACTTTAAAAAATTTTTAAAAAAGAACAAATCAAAAAACTATAGATACTTGTGAGGATGTGGAGAAATGGGCACCCTCCTACACTGTTGGGTGAGAATGTAAACTGGTGCAGCCTCTCTGGAAAACAGTGTGGAGGTTCTTCAAAAAACTATCAATAGAACTCCCCTATGACCTAGCATTAGCACTGCTGGGGATCTACCCAAGGGATACAGAAGTGCTGATGCATAGGAGCACATGTACCCCAATGTTCATAGCAGCAATGTCAACAATAGCCAAAACATGGAAAAAGCCTAAATGTCCATCACCTGATGAGTGGATCAAGAAGATGTGGTATATATACACAATGGAGTACTACATGGCAATGAGAAAGAATGAAATATGGCCATTTGTAGCAATGTGGATGGACCATGCTAAGCGAAGTAAGTCAGGCAGAGAAGGACAGATACCATATGTTTGTACTCATAGGTCTAACAGGAGAACAGGAGAGACTTAACAAAGGACAATGGGGAGGGGAGGGGGAAAGAGAGTTGGGGAGAGAGAGGGACACAAATCATGAGACACTATTGAATACTGAAAAGGAACCAGGAGTTGAAGAGGGAGGAGGAGGGAGGAGGGAGGTGGTGGTAATGAAGGAGGGCATTTGTGGGGAAGAGCACTAGGTGTTATATGGAAATCAATTTGACAATAAACTATTAGGGAAAAAATACATGTTCCTACTTCCAACATAATTTCATAGTTATTTCACATGGAGCTCTATCTTTTTAAGATTACCTATCATTTCTCTGAAACATTATCCCCTCACCAGAGCAATGCTAGACTACTCACTATTCCACATATGGTTATGTCCTCTATCAACCCGTTCATGTTACTCTTATACCTGTACCAATCATACTCATCAATCCAAGACTATTTTAGACATAACCTTCTCTCCAAAACCTTTCCTGACTCCCCATCTTGGTGTTCTTTCCTCTGAAATCCCAACATGTGAAAGGTACTTCTTTTAAACCATTTATAACTTACTTTGCATCATAGGAATAAAATATAACTTGTCTTTTCCTGGATCATTTGAGAGAAAAAAATGTGCTTGTATTTATGTTTGAACACCCTGCAGGGCCAAGAACAGTTCTCTGCATTACAAGTTTTCAATACTTATTTTTAGGGTAGGAAAATGAACGAGTAAGTAAAAAGAAACATGAGAGTAAGAATGAGTAAGAAAAAAATACGTGAGAAGATCTGGTTTCTAAAACAATATATTAACCCTTAGACATAAGTGTGGTAGCCAAACCTCATTTATACTTTTCAGAGACTTTTTTTTCAACCATATTTTTGATGAAATCTAAATTATTTTTATTTTAACACATATATTTTACTCTGTGCCAAGCACTCATTTTAGCCTTTTGGATGCTGACCTAATTAATCCTTATAACAACTATATTTTACCTTATTTTACAAACTAGGAAACTGAGACATGAAGACTAAGTAATTTACCCAATGTTACAAGGTTAGTGCCAGAGCCCAGGAATTCTGACTCTAAAGACTATATATGTACCATGACTATATTTTGTACCTAAAAATATATTCTTCACAGAATTTAAAATCTGAATAAGTTGAAAATAAGGGTTTTTTTCTTAAAAGATCAATGTCATTATTAACTGCCTTATTAAAAAATGCTACATATAGTACAGAAATAAATTGAAGAGGCTACTAAGATATAGAGGGTCCCTATACTGAATCGTACCAAAATGCCTAGTTTTTGTGGGTGTTTTTTCTTTCTTTTAACTTTTCCTGTTTGATTTTTTTTCCCCTTGACATTGTTGTTAACCACTTATGGCTATCAATGTACCTAATGTGTCTTCATCCTTTTTTCAACTTAATGAAATATGTATTGTGTAAGAACCAACAGGGCTCTAAGGAGTTTTTTTCCTAAAGTTCTTTATGCTTTGTTTCAAAATGATCTGGTTTCAGGACTGAATTCTATTAAGTTGAGGCCATTAGAAGTCTGATCCAAAGATAAACTGGGCATTACTACATAATTTCTGATGGCATAAATAGTTATGTAAATGAAGTAAATAAAATGTAAATAAAAGTTAACAATGCTCTCCCCAAAGTAGCTTATAAAAGCCCTTCTCATTATTAGAAAATGTCATACTATTTCTTAGTTATAGCAACAAACAGCATATAATTTTTCCTATTCTTACCTTTGCGCCACCCAAAAATCCAAGAGAAATGGCAACCCTAGCTCGCAGATCTGGCCTGTCTTTGGGCCACACATAAGAAAGCATTGCTTTTATGATTTTCCGAGTATCAACATCTTTTAACTGTTGAAAGAGGGAAAACAAAGCAGTAATTAACATGTTGTTTCACATACAACTATATTTCAATAATGTAGAATATGTAAATATTTAAGAAAAATTTGAAAACATTACAAACATAACTTTTTTTATTCGAGTACAACTAACATACAGTGTTAATTCAATCTCTATCAAAACACCAATGACATTTTTTCACGGAACCAGAACAAATAATACTAAAATTTGTATGGAATTTCAAAAGACCCTGAATAGCTAAAACAATCTTGAAAAAAAGAACAACCTTACATTCCAGCAATTACACTACTGGGTATTTATCCAAAAAACACAAAAACACTAATTCAAAGAGATATATGCACCCCTATGTTTATAGAAGCATTATTTACAATAGCCAAGATATGGAAGCAGCCCAAGTGTCCAGTGATTAATGAATGGATAAAGTGGTACATGTGCACTCACACACACACACACACACACACACACACACACACAAACATACACACACACAATCGAATACTACTCATTCATAAAAAGAATGAAATTTTGCCATGTGTAACGACACGGAAGGAGCTAGAGAGTGTCATGCTATGCGAAAAAAGTCAGTAAGAAAATGACAAATACCATATGATTTCACTCATCTCGAACTAAGAAACAGAACAAACATGCAAAGGGGAAAAAAGAGAGAAAGAGGGAGAGACAGAGAGAGAGAAACAAAGAAACAGACCCTTTCTGTTTTGTTTTTGAGAAAGAGAAAGAGAGAGGGAGAGAGAGAGAGTATGAGGGGGAGAGAAAGAGAGAGAGAGAGAGAGAGAGAGAGAGAGAGAGAGAGAGAGAGACAGACAGACAAAATCCAAAGCAGGCTCCAGGCTCTGAGCTGTCAGCACAGAGCCCAACATGGGGCTCGAACCCATGAATTGTGAGATTATGACCTGAGCAGAAGACAGACGCTTAACCAACTGAGCCACCCAGGTGCCCCAACAGATTCTCAATTATAGAGAACTGACAATAGCAGAAGAGAAGGGAGTGGGGGGATAAGGTGATGGGGATGGCGGGGGGACTATCTGTGATGAGCACTTAGCAATGTGTGGAATTGTTGAATTACCATATTATACATCTGGAACTAATATTACACTGTATGTTAACTGGAATTAAAATAAAAACTTAAAAAAATGACACTGGAGGTATCACAATCCCAGATTTCAAGATATACTACAAAGTAGTAATAATTAAAACAGTATGGTACTGCACAAAAACAGATACACAGATCAATGGAACAGAATAGAGAGTCCAGAAATAAACTTGCACTTTTGTGGTGAATGACTCTATGACAAAGGCGGTAAGACTATCCAATGGGAAAAAGACAGATTCTTCAACAAATGGTGCTCAGAAAACTGGAAAGCTACATGGAAAAAAATGAATCTGGACCATTTTCTTACACCATACACAAAAATAAACTCAAAATGGATTAAAGACCTAAATATGAGACCTGAAACCATAAAATTCCTAGAACAAAACATCAGGAGTAATCTCTTCTTTGACATCAGCCATAGAAACATTTTCTTAGGTATGTCTCTTCTGGCATGTGAAACAAAAGCAAAATTAAACTATTGGACTATGCCAAAACAAGAAGCTTTTGCACAGTGAAGGAAATCATTTTTAAAAAGGCAACCTACTGAATGGTAGAAGATATTTGCATACATAACTTTTATTCTGACTCTAACTATGCTCAGTATCTTTCAAGCTCAAACTATCCTGGAAAAAGAGAAACTCTTTCAGTTGCTTTTAAAAAGCTACTTATATCCCTTAACTTTTTACTTCCAGCTACAGCCATTTTCATAATTGCCAAAAAGGTATTCAGTGGAGGCAACGGGACTTGTATTATACATTTATTTCTCATCTATTAAGCTATCAATACATTATACAAATTTAATAAATAATTCAATAGTTCCATTTTTGTGGTCAAAATCTTTATATACTTTTGGGCTCTTTATCAAAATGTTTATTTAATATAGTTTGGAGCCTTCAGTCTAAACTTCATGATAAAGTAGAGTTATAAAGCAATGTTTATGAAAGTAGGAGTCTTGGTATTAACTATATAGAATATAGGTTGCGTTATTAAAAATTTCAACAAAACCAACAAAAAATTTTCTAATCATGCTTAATCTGAACTACATCATTTCACATTTTTCTTTCTCTCAAGCTCCTGAGGCAACATTCTCATGAAATACTTTTGTTTTAATTTCAGCTTTTGGGAGCAG
This sequence comes from Suricata suricatta, assembly GCF_006229205.1. Taxonomy (NCBI): domain Eukaryota; kingdom Metazoa; phylum Chordata; class Mammalia; order Carnivora; family Herpestidae; genus Suricata; species Suricata suricatta. The sequence continues at coordinate 54,808,024 of NC_043717.1, forward strand.
AATATTAAGAATCAAAACCACACTTTGTAAAGCCAAAATAAGATCAATACATATATGTTCCAAAATTACTATGTTACTATAGTTGGCAAAAGAACCTTCATTTTAAAACCTGAATTATCTACTCAATTTCTGGAATAGATATTTAAAGAAGTTAACACTCATTGCTGGTGAAGTTGTATTGAAATGGGTACTCTAACACACTGTTAATGGGAGAGTACACTGAAACAATCTTTCCAGAAAGAATTCGATACCCACCATCAGCTTTTAAAATAATTTGCCCTTTGTGTCAAGAATTTCATTTCTGGAAACTTATGCTTTAAATTTTTTTTAATGCTTTTTTATTTATTTTTGATATAGAGAGAGACAGAGCATGAGAGGGGGAGGGGCAGAGAGAGAAGGAGACACAGAACCGGAAGCAGGTTCCAGGCTCCGAGCTAGCTGTCAGCACAGAGCCTGACGCGGGGCTCGAACCCACAAATGTGAGATCTGACCTGAGCCAAAGTCAGAGGCTTAACCGACCGAGCTACCCAGGTGCCCCTGGAAACTTAGGCTTTAAAAAATACTTAAGAATATGCTGCAAGTTGAATCAATTTTACTTCATAAAAATTTCTTGAATCTGTCTACTTTTATTTTTACTACCAACCTCATATTAGCTATCATACTCTCTCACCCTAAACCACTGCAACCACCTCCTAATTGATTTCTCTGCATCCACTCTGCTCCTTGTTCAATTATTTCATCCTGCAATCAGATATTGCATTCAATACATAAACTCCCAGTATAAAACCCTTCAACTGCATCCTATTGCTCTTAAAGATCAAAGTCTATAACATGGCTTGTGAGGGTGTTCTTGGCTTGGTTCCTGACTGCTTTCAGTGTTCATGCCATACGAGCTTTCTTTTCTTTTAGTTCCTCAAATATACTATAATCCCTCCTGCCACAAAGCATTTGCAAGGTATCACTCATTCTGCCTGAAATAATCTCCCTCTGTGCAATACCAACACCCCCCCTCAACCTCTCCTACTAATTAGTTAACTGCCATACAAGCAGCACTTCTTCCATGAGGACTTCCCTAACCCTAGTCAGGATCCTTGGCTGTATTCTTTCACATTAGAGTATTCCTCTCTTCCAGAGCATCCATTTTAGTTATAAACTACATATACAGAAGTGATTTGATTAATATCTGCTCTCCTGTTATAATTTAAGTTCCAGGGGCACCTGACTCAGTCCAGTCCATTAAGCGTCAGACTTCGGCTCAGGTCATGATCTCATGGTTCATGGGTTTGAGCCCTGCCTCGGGCTCTGTGCTGACAGCTCAGAGCCTAGAGGCTGCTTCGAATTCTGTGTCTCCTTCTTTCTCCGCCCCTCCCCCACTTGTGCTATGCTCTCTCTCTCAAAAATAAACAAACATTTAAAAAAAATTTTTTTTAAAGATTTAAATTCCATGAGTAGCAACTTTGTATCTGGTGCTCACTGTTGTAACTCAATACCAAATATAGTGGCTGACATACAGTAGATACTCAACACGTATCTACTGAATAACAGAATGAAAAATTTAGCTATAAGGATGTTTATTCTCATGTGGTTTTAACAGGAAAAAAGTTGGAAACAGCCAAAATGATCAATAATGGAGTACTGTGTAAACAAATTACAGTGAATGTACACAACAAACTGTAGCCATTCAGAAATATATGTAGTGAAACAGATAGATACATGCGAAGTGAAAAAGGCAGAGGACACTTATTTTTCCTGTTAAAAAAAGCAACCCGTTTATGAGTTTACACATGCAAACAAAGGGGTCAGAAAGCAGCTCACCCAAAAGTGTTAAAATAAGGAGCTGTGAGTAGATGGAAACACTAATGATTTTTTATATTCTTTGTGCTTGCTTAAATTTTCTGTGGTTCATATATAATAAGAAAAAAATTTACTTCATCTTGCAGGAAGAAAGTTACACAATTTCAATTAAATGTACGCAGCAAGGAATAGGGGAAAATAGCCAACATATAAGAAACCCAGACATTACATTATTCAGAGTAGTTTAATATTATGGTTATTGCCCCCCCAAACTCAGAAAACTATTTTTCTAGTCACCTTTAGTCAATTTACGGAGTAAAGAGCAATAGAAATAAAACTGTTCATACTACACTAAAAACGGGACTATCTTCCTGGCTGCTTTAAAGATAGAAGGTGGTGCTTGGAATTCTCTCTCTCTCTTTCTCTTCCTCCCTCCCCCTCCCTCTCCCACCAGCTGTCTCTCAAATAAATAATCTTGAAAAAAAGATATAAGTTGGAAAAAACATGAATTGCTGAAAATACAGTCCTTAATGTTTTATTTTATACACACATATACTCACATATGCTCTCATAACCAGTAAGGTATTTTTAAATGGTAATAAGGCTATAATTTTAAAAGTTACTTTTTCAATCAAACTATTACTAAATAAACATAATTTAATGCATTATAATGAAAATTGAGACATTTCAACCACTTTCTTGTTTCCCAGGTTTTATTAGTCTTATTTTTCTTGATGGAATGACAAAAAGGCCCTGCTTCTGCATATCTTTAGAAACATTTTCTCCTGCCAAAACCTTCTACAACAGATCCCAAAATTTTTCAATAAGGACACAGAGAAGTTATGGCTAAGAGCAAGAAAATTATTCTAATTGGTTTAATAGTGCATAAAATGTGACCATTTCATTTAACAAAATGGGTTCTAAAGTTGTGTAATCAGGAATTATGAGTTCATTCAGCTATAAAGTACATGACTTAAGTTATACATTAGATACACTATAAAGTTTGAAAAATGTCTTTTTTATAAAAGTGGAGGCCAAACCAAAAAGGAATGCCAGAGGCTAAGGGACAGTTTTAAAGAATTTTAAACCAACTCATTCTGGCTGTACAAGAGTAAACATGGGGAGGTCTCATTACAGATCCTGAAAGATCATGTATCACATTTCAAAATCACCACAATCACCATAGTGTGAACACCCATAACTGGGTAACAATGTTAATTCTGAAAGACAAAAGGGTGATCGAAAGCCACAAGCTTGAGACTGAATTCAAAATCACCTATCAACTTACCTTTTCATTTCAGACTAAGCAATAATATACATACCCTTTTAAGATCACATTCTTAAAGAAAGGGTAGAAAATATAGGAAATGGTCAAGAAGGATAACAAGAAATTGGCTTATCTGAAAATGTACTGTGTAAAAAGGAATCACAGTATAGGGGGAAAATGATTTAAGTAAGAAGTTATTTCACAGGGGTCAAAATTCCTGACATAGCCAATGGTTGAAATCATAATAATTTTTATTTAAGCCCCATTTACAATTATGCAGAAGTTTTACACATAAAACATAAACTTCTTTCACTTTTCCGTTTATCATTTTCACAGTAAATAGAATTTAAAAGTTATTTAAAAAAAATAACTGTGGGATGCCTGGGTGTCTCAGTGAGTTAAGCATCTGACTTTGGCTCAGATTATGATCTTACAGTTCATGAGTTTGAGCCCCATGTTGGACTCTATGCTGACAGCTCAGAGCCTGGAGCCTGTCTCCGGTTCTGTGTCTCCCTCTCTCTCTCTGCCCCTTCCCTGCTTGTGCTCTATTTCTGTCTCTCAAAAATAATAAATAAATGGTCAAAATAAAACATAACCTGTGATGAAATCTCATGATAACAAAAGCTCTCTAAATTTGAATGCTACAGAAATATTAAAAGGCCTACAAAAGTAGAAGTGAATCTACTTTTCTCTTTGCTAACAATATATACAATGCAGCCTTCTTGTTATAGCCAAATAGCCTCAAATTTAAAACATGAACTGATAGTTTAAGCCCCGTTAAAACTAGTACTATGTTAGTATGCGGAATAAAAGGTTTTACAAAGGTCTCAACTATATACTGGAATTAGCTTGCCATAATAAAGGAAATCAGTTAGATTCAGGAAAAAAAACCCCACAATACAAGTAATTTAAGAAGAAATTCAAATGGGCTCACAGATCTCTGTATGGTAACAAAATGAGTTTGGAAGAAGATATTTGGGAACATCAGAGAGCTGTCCAAGAGGAGATGAAAGAAACTGAAAATAATGTGGGCCAACATAAAAAAAATTGATGCTACAAAAAGAGATGATATCAGAAACAATACTCAATAAATATTTATTTAATTAATAAATTATCCATTCTTAAATACATGAGGATAAATTTTCATTAATATTCAGGAGGTATAACTTACTTTATTTATTAAATCATCTTAAAAATCTAAGTAACATATTTTTAAATATTTTAAAATATTTACTTATTTGGTACTAATACAGAGCTTCATAAGCCTTATGAGGCAAGGCAGACAAAAAGAAATAATGAAAGGAATATCTACTTGTACACAGGTAGCTAAAACTGCACAATCACCACATGGTGAGCCAAAAACAAAATGCATAAATAAAACTGGGTGCATCTGACTCAATAGGTTATAACTGGAAGGCTACAAATTGTACTGTTTATATGCAGCAGTGTTGAATTCAACAGTGTGACCTGAGGGAGAAATGTAGTGATTCATAGCCATAAGCACTGTAAATGAATGCTACAGCTAATAACAATGTGGGCAGGGCACAAAAAGGAAAATAAAAAAAATTAAAACACATCTGAAGCAACTCCCTTGGTAGAATTTTTAGATACTAAAGATAACTGCACATTAATAAGCTAAATATATGTTTTGCTTCTCAGGTCAGTAACTTCATATCTTGCACCAGAAAAGGTTATCTAGCAATGAAGCAAGAACAATTTTTTCCACCAAGAGTTCATTGCTTCCAAGGGTGTGTAGTTTAATCGGCTCTGATAATAAGAGAGTAAGAAAAAAGAAAATGAGCTTTTGATAAAGGTAACAGAATCACCTGCTCTTTAATTGATATGGGATTTATCTAAGAATTCTAGTTATAAAGACAATCCTGAATTCAGGGGTACCTAGCTGGCTCAGTCAGTAAAATATGTGACTCTTGATCTTGGGGTCGTAAGTTCAAGTTCCACTTTGGATATTGAGATTAATTTAAGAAAAAAATCACATTCCTGAATTCTAATATCAAGAAATGTTCTAATACTAAATCAAGGGACTAGTTTATAAAGAAACTACTTAGGGGCAAAATTTGTGGTGAGGAAGAAAAAAATATATACTAAAATTTTTGGATGCAATTTGTTTTGTATAAATGTGTACTATAGACTGAATGCTTTTTCCCTAAAGAACCAACTTAGCAGCAAATAATTTTGAAATGCCCACAATTTTATGGATAAGCAAACTGTCCAGAGAAGAGAACTGTCTCTTCAATCAATGCTAAAGGTAACTAACTGCAATTAAAGGAATAAATTCAACCACTACTTCAACACAGTTAGAAATAACAGTGGCTTGAAAAAAGCTAGGTCAAAAGACAAGCAAGTTGAGCAGATATCTAATGGAAAAATTGAGAGGGTAACTGAAAAACTTCTCCAATATTACTGGGGATGTAAGTATACAATATGTTTATGGATGGGAGATGAAAGATCTATTATCAGGAAGAGCTCCATTATTGTTAATTTCTCTGTACCTTAAGGTTTATTTTCCATACTCTATTGGTCTATAAATGAAGAGTTTATCTAGCAGTGAAAAGGTCCTAAAATGGCTTATGGTACATATAAGATATATTTGTACTCAACAGTCAACTTAATAATGCATAATAAAAAAATAACAAACTGACTGATATTCACACTGACGAGTCAGTTAATTCCCTATCCCAAGGGAAGTCAATTGGAAAAATCAGATGAAGTGCATAAGGCTGTTTGATGATGAATAAAATCAGAGCTAGAAAACAACCTCTCCACGTCATTCAAGTATTCTTGTGCATTGGACTAAATGTCCATTCAGCTGAACAAGACTGGAGATTTGTTATTCCATTATCTCTCCAGAACTCAAATTTTTTAATACTCCAACCTGCTGTTCCACTCCTTCTGATTATAGCAAGTTTTATACCAAATCTCTCTGTTCTACTAAATCTTAATCTCTCTTATAATACTACTAGCTTCTGACTACATCCAATGAGGATCTGCTTCTAACATAAAAAAAAGAGTATGTCAAGCAATATCTGGAAAGTAGTCCTTATTTTAAGTTCTTCATTACTCATGTCATTATAAGCACAGAATTAACTAATTAGTAAACAAATTGATTCTTCAAAAGAAGCACATTAAAAAAAGTTTAAATGCAGGAGTATAACACCAAAATTCTTCAAAAATCTTAAGATGCTATTGTAAAACAAGTAATTTTCTTAATTTATCTATTTTAAAAACAAGAGCTTCAAAATACTGAAACCACCACTCTTTTTTCACAATCCCTTTTACTACAGGGATTGGATAAACAGATGATTTAAATAACTCCTGAGCATTATTATTTTTGTTAGTAGAGTTAAGAACATACAAGTGATGCAGCCCACTGTGGAAAACAGCATGGAGGTTCCTCAAAAATTTAATAATTGAACTACCTTAAAACCCAGCAATCACACAACTGGGTATTTACACAAAGAATACAAGAACACTAATTCAAAGGGATACATGCACCCCTATGTTCATAGCATTATTTACAATACCAAGATATGGAAACAGCCCAAGCATCTACTGACTGATGAATAAAGTAAGAAGATGTGGTGTGTGTGTGTGTGTGTGTGTGTGTGTGTGTGTGTATGTATATATATGTATATATACACAATGGAATATTATTTTGCTATCAAAAAGAATGAAGTCTTGTCATTTATAACAACATGGATGGAACTAGAGAGTATAATACTTAGCAAAATAAGTCAAAGAAAGACAAATACCCATATGATTTCACTCATATGTAGAATTTAAGAAACAAAACAAACAAGCAAAGGTAAAAACAATAGAGAGAGAGAGAAAACAAGAAACAGACTCCTAATTATAGAGAACAATCTAATGGTTACCAGAAGGGAAGGGGTGGCAGAATAGGTTAAATAGGTGATGGGGATTAAGGAGTACACTTGTTTGCTGTGATAAGCACTGGGTGATATATGAAAATGTTGAATTATTATATTATACACTTGAAACAAATAGAATATTGTATGTTAACTAACTGGAATTAAAATAAGAACTTTAAAAAATAGTATGGATAATTAAATGAATGGATCAGGTAGATGGAGAATTTATCAGAAAACTAGGGGACATTCTAGGACCTTTCTAAACTAAGAGTACAAAAGGGGAAATATTAACCACAAAACACATACACATTGCTTCTAAGTGCTAAATCTAATTTATCTATGTATTTATAAGGCTGGATTATATAACAAATAATGTCAACCAGTGCTATTTAAATAAAGAAATAAAATGTTGAGGTTGATAACTTTTTTTCTTTTTTAGTCAATCATAAAATTTTTTGTTTTAAGCCCAAAAAGGTCTCAGCTATATAACCATGGTCAATTCATGAGGTTTTGCAGAAGACCTGTGGCTATAAGAGTCAATCAAAGTATTCTGGAAGATAATAATCTTGAATGTGTGTGTGTGTGTGTGTGTGTGTGTGTGTGTGTGTGTGTGTGCGCGCGCGCACGTGCGCGTGTGCGCGCACCGCGCGCACACACGTACGTACGCATTCTATGCAAGTACGATATGTATAAGAATTTTTAGTTACTTGTTATTCACTCTTACCCCTTCTTTTGGGTCTGTGTGGAGTCCTCCTCCTGCATGACCATGCCAACATGTCCTCTTTTCTATCAGCGGCCATGCCTGGAGAGCCTAGTTGAAGATGATACCAAGTGGTCCATTAGCTATTACAGAATTTCTGATCTTTAAAACTCTGACTTAGACTAATCTAATGAATGTGTCACATACAAATTGGTAAGCATGGCTTTTAGCCTAGCTTAACAAAGCAAAACACCTTCACAATTGGCTTACGATACACTTACACAAAGAATATTGAAATATAACTAATATTCATACAAAAGTTACCTTCTCTAAAGAGCTTTTGAAATTAATGCTTAAAACCTTTGATGTATATTACACTTCTATTTGATTTATACCTGCTTTCTTATTGTCATTTGCTACTATAGTACTATGTAATCTGTTAATCATTAGCAAAGACTATCCTATGGTTAACTAATTATATCCCACTTGCCTTCCATATGTATACAGTTTTGCTTTATAATTTAATATAGTTCATTTTGTATAATTGATTCTTTTCCTTATTCATGCTCATATGAGTACTTTTAATGCTTACTGTCTTATGCTACAGTAATATGTATGCATATTTTGTCCTTTCTATTATATGGTAAGTTTCTTGAAATTAAGATACTCTCCTTTATCCTTGTATCTTCCATGGCTTATACCAGTGTCTTGCACATGGGCAGAGTAGATCTCAATGCTTAATGGATTAGTTTATAAAACAGAGCTATCTATAATCAACTAGCCTTGAAAATATGCAAACATCTTGCCTAGAACAAAATTTTTAAAAAAGTCTTAAGACTAATTCTTAGGTTAGAGGATATAAAAGTTAAATCATTTGAAAAAATATAACAGTTAAATAAGACAGTAAAGATTAGACTCAAAATTTAAGCTTGCTAATATTTAGTTTTTCCTCAATGAAAACATAGTTAATGAAATAAATACATAAAATAATGCTTCTTCAGTAGCTATAATAATCAATAATTAATGAATTAATAAAGGAAATAGTTCTTTACAAACAATAATGTGTATCAGTGTGAAATCATAATAGTATGAGCTTTGGGTCAAGCTATGAAAATGAACCACAAAAACCAAAAGTGTCTTCTTATTTTCACCAGTTGAGAACAAAAAATAATTTCCATAAATGGGTTATTGATTCTTGGATCAACAATCTTTAAAGCATTTTTATAGGGAAAAACATCAAAATATAAATTTTAGTGTGATACTGTCTCTGTGACATTTTTTTCCATCTAAAAGACGAGCAACAAATTATATCAAGGAGTCTGATGAATACCACACAAGATAATAAGGTCTTCAACAAAGCAAAAGATTGAAATGTTATTCACTTTAACAGCCTCTGCATAAATTAGAACAATGCCTTGTAATGCAAGTAATTGTTAATCAGAAATAATAAAGGCAGTACTCAGGGTTTAGACTGTCTTGCAATTTTCTAAACTTTTTCTACCTTGGAGAATAGCCTGTATAGTTTTAGAAGACTGAGACATTTTAACATTGTCTTTCATTTATATTAACAATAAAAAATAACCTTTATCAACAAGTAAACTAAGCATCAGGCTCTAATAAGAATACAGTCCCTTGATACTCTGCCATCTGAACATCTTCAAAGGTAAAGGACTTTCACTCATTTGAAAATCTTACAGCATTCCATATATCAAATACAAATTATCAGGATAATTTTAAGTGTCAACAAGCTGATATTACATTTATAAAAGCATTCTGAAAATGTTACTGTAGCTGGCACTGATCTCAAGAGATTCTGACAGATTTCTCCAGGAGTGAAATATAATCAAGATATCTACCCCTATTTCTATGACCAGAAACATAATTTCTTATTCATCACTCAGTATTTAGAAAAAAAAATGAAAAAAGGATTTGAGAAATACAAAATATGTAGTATAAATTTGAAAATGCTTGAAGGATTTGCACATTTTTCCAAGTTATATGTAGAATATCTGCTTAATCTTACCCTGGTAACATGTAATATCTGTCTTAAGTTGCCTTTTCCCAGTCTCTGCCATGTACTATGTTTTAATGACTCTGGGATCTGCAGAAGAGAAAAAAAAGGAAGAACTTTCAGAATAAATAATTAAGAGATTTCATCTATTCTCCTGTATACATCTCTTAGGTCCATCTGGTCTAAAATGTCATTGAAATCTACTATTTCCTTGTTGATTTTCTGACTGGATGATTTAAGTTGGGTGTTAATGCTCCCTACTAGTATTACTATCAATTTATTCCTTTATGTATTTTAATAGTTGCTTTATGTATTTATGTGCTTCCATGTTGGTTGCATATTTATCACTGTTATATTGTCATTCTGGATTATTTATTATTATGTAGTGTCTTACTTGGTATCTTGTTACCCTGTTTTAAATTGTATTTTGTCTGACATAACTACAGCTACCCCAGCTTTCTTTTCACTTCTATTTGCATGATAAATCTTTTTCAATATCTTCACTATCAATCTGCATATTTTTAGGTGTGAATGGAGTCTCCTATAGGACGTATACAGATGGTTCTTACAATTTTGTCAATTCAGTCACCTTTTAATTGAATCATTCAGTCCATCTACATTTAAATCAATTATTGACAGGTATGTACTTACTGACATTTTGTTATTTTACAGTTGTTTTTGTAGTTCTCTCTTCCTTTCTTCTCTTGCTATCTTTAATTGTACTTTGATGGCTTTCTTTAGTGTTATGCTTGGATTCCTTTCTCTTTATTTTTTGTGTATTTACTATAGGTTTGGGGTTTGTGGTTATCATTAGATTATTATATAACATCTAAAATGTGTACCAGTCTACATTCAGTTGGTAGTCACGAAGATGGAATCCATTCTAAAAGCACTCAATTTCTTTTTACCACCCCCATGTTTTATGTATATACTTTAATATGGTATATTTTAGTTATATTTTATTATATTTTAGTTATACTTTATGAATATATGTATATACCATACTAAAATATGGTATTCTTATATTTTGTGACTCTCTTGACTGATTTTTTAATACATAATTGATTTTAATGTTTTTATGCTTTAACCTCCATACTGGTTTTATAAGTTATTAATCTACTACTTCTATTTTACATTTGCATTTACCTGTGAAATTTTTTCTTTTCATAATTTTCTTACTCTTAATTATGGCTTTTTCTTTCTATTCAAAGAATTTCCTTTAATTTTTCTTGAAGGCCACTGTAAGGGTTATGAACACCTTTAATTTTTGTTTATCTGGAAAACACTTTATCTCTCCTTCTATTCTGAATGATAACCTTCCTGGGTATTCTTGGTTGCAGATTTTTTTCCTTTCAGCACTTTAATACATGCCACTTCCTTCCAGACTGCAACACTTCTGCTAAAAAATCAGTTGGTAGCCTTATGGGATTTCCCACATAATATATATAATATATATTTTAAAAAATCCATCTAAAAGGGGAACAATATACATTCTCTTAAAGTACACATGGAACATTTTCCAGGACAGATCACATATTAGGTCATGAAACAAGTCTCAATAAATTTGAAAAGAAAGTCATATCATGTATGTTTTATGACCACAAGAGTATGAACCTAGAAATCAGTAGCAAGGACAATCTGGAAAGAACACAAATACATGAAGGCTAAATAACATGCTACTAAACAATGAATGGCTCAATCAAGAAATCAAAGAGGAAATCAAAAAATACATGGAGATAAATGAAAACAAAAACACAACAATAAAAAATCTTTGGGATGCAGAAAAGCTGTAAGGGCGAAGTTTCTAGCAATAGAGGCCTACTTCAAAAAATGAGAAATATCTCAAAAAAAACCATCTAATGTTACACCTAAAGGAGCTACAAAAAGAACATGCAAAGCCTAAAGCAAGTAGAAAAAAATACATAATAAAAAAATTACACAAGAAATAAAGGAAAGAGAGACTAAACAAACAATAGAACAGAATCCAGGAGTTGGTTCTTTGAGAAAATAAATAAAATTGATAAATCCTGACACAGACTCATCAAGAAAAATTAGAGATGACTCAAGTAAATAAAATCAGAACTGAAGGAGGAGAAATAACAACCAACATCACAGAAATACAAATGATAACAAGAGAAAGTATGAAAAATTACATGCCAATAACTTGGCAAAGTAGAAAAAATGGGCAAGTTCCTAGAAACATACAGCTTTCTAAAACTACATCAGGAAAAAATAAAAAAATTTAAACAGACTAATTACAAGCTAGGAACTATTATCAATAATCCAAAAACTCCCAACAAGTAAAAGCCCAGGACCAGATGGCTTCACAGTCATATTCTACCAAACATTTAAAGCAGAGTTAATGCCTATTTTTCTCAAACTATTAGTAAAAACAGAAAAGAAAGGAAAGCTTCCAAATTTATTCTATGAGAACAGCATTACCCTGATCCCAAAACAAGATAAAGTCAAACACAAAATAGAAAACTATAGGCCAGTATCCCAAATGAACATAGATGCAATTAAAAGTATTGTTCACCATGATCAAGTGGGATTTATTGCAGGGATGCAAGGGTCATTCAATATTCATAAATCAATCAAAAAGATACATAACATTAACAATAAAAGGATTTAAAAAAACCATTATGATCATCTCAATAGATGCAGAAAAAGCATCTGACAAAGGATTACATCCATTCATGATAAAAACTTTCAACAAAGAAAGTTTAAAGAAAACATATCTCAACATGATAAAGGACATCTCTGAAAAACCCAGAGCTAATAGCATACTCAATGGTGAAAAACTGAGAGCTTTTCCCCTAAAATGAGGAAAAAGACAAGGGTATCTACTCTCACCACTTTTATGCAACATAGTTTTAGAACTCCTAGCCACAGCAATCAGACAATAAAAAGAATATAAATAAGGCAACCGTATTAGTAAGGAAGAAAAAAAAACTGTCACTATCTGCAGATGACAGGTTATTATATATTAAAAACTCCGATGGGGCGCCTGGATGGCTCAGTTGGTTAAGCATCCAACTTCAACTCAGGTCATGATCTCAGAGTCTGTGGGTTCGAGCCCCACGTCAGACTCTGTGCTGACAGCTCAGAACCTGGAGCCTGCTTCGGATTCTGTGTCTCCCTGTCCCTCAGTCCCTTCCCTACTCCTGCTCTGTTTCTCTCTGTCTCAATTAAAAAAAAAAAAAAAACTCCAAAACATCAAAAAATAACTGGAACTGATAAATTCAGTTAAGTCACAGAACACAAAATTAATACACAGAAATCTGTTGCATTTCTATGCACTAATAATGAAGTAACAGAAAGAGAAATTAAGAAAACAATTCCATTTACAACTGCACCATAAAGATAACTATGAATAAACTTAAAAATAGATTTCTTTTATTGCCCACAAATATACATAAATCCCAAACCACAGCCAATGTTAGAGAGATAATTATGCTTTTATACATGCCTAAAAAGATAAAATATAAAATGTGTGAAAGTAAATTATATTCCTTATTAAAAGTATCAAACTGTATTTTCTTTTTTCCCACTTTTTAAAAAAATCTATATTTGTCTTTTTTTCCCTAAAGCCTTTGAAACCTTCAACCCCAACTCTTTCTCAAATGGCTTTTATGCACTCTTCAAACTCTCCTCCCTTTACTAACCCTCTTTACTGTATTTTATTATGTTCTACCTTGTATATGTTCCTTCTTTAGTCTTAATCACAATGCTAAATTTAGACAGTGGTCCAAGATCAGTTTTGCCAAATAGTTCTATGTAACAAGCAGATGGACTCCAATGAAAGATTCCTTGGGCCAACAAGTTTTTGTTTTGATAATGTTCAACAAGTAGAGTTGAAAGCAGGCAGAATAAAGAACCTCTCTCCATATTAATGAATACCAGAGACGTCTATAAAATGAACATATATCCTTCTGAAATGCACCATCAATTTGGTGAGGAAAAAATGTGCTTCTTAGGTCCAATCTCTCCCAAATGGCATGTAGTACTTAGGATTTCCCTAAGCAATAAATACATTGAACAAATAAATTCATGTCTTAATATGAATGTTAATGTTGTACACTGCAAAACAGAAAAAAGTCAAATCAACCAAAAACTAACTTCCATATACAAAAAAGCTAACCAAATTACTGAGAAAATTAACTCAGTTGTTTTCCAAAATGTGTTGAACAGTAGTACCTTCCTGCTTATGGATATTCCTGAATTATAAAGATTTCAAATCTAGTGATGGCTGTTTGCACAGTGACTTGACAAACTCGAGCTCCTACATGACTCCATGTATCTTCAAACTCTACAAGGCATCCACTGTCATGGTACCTTTCTGGGGCTTAACTCAATTGTTTCCCTCTCTGACTTTTTCCATACTTGTAGCTCACACAAACTTTACTTCCAAACTTCCTGTTTTACATAAGCTCCCAGTTTAAGTAACTAGACATCAAGGAAGATCTTGCACATGTTTGCACATTCATATGCAATTTAATCTTCACTGACTTTCAAAATTTGCCCAGTTATCTCAAGTAAGTGACTACCTTCTTTCCTCTCTCAAAATGATGGCTTAAATATGATCCATAGCTAAAAGATGAATGTTGGTAATACACTTAACAGCAAACCATATGTTCTGAAGTGATGTTGGTCAAAATTAAAATAACTTACCATAAAATATAAACCATTGAAAGTATCTATAAACCTCTTTAGAATTTCCAGTTCTCTCTTTAAACTTCATTTGGTTTTTTTAATTATTTTTTTTCTTTTTAGAGAGAGAGAGAGAGAGAGAGCGAGAGAGAGCGAGCGAGGGAGCATAAGGGCAGGAGGGCCCCGTGTGGAGCCTGATATAGGGCTCAACCTTACTAAATGAGAGATCATGACCTGAGCCAAAATCCAGAGTCGGATGCTTAAACAACTGAGCCACCCAGGCACCCCTAAACATTTTTTTATAAAATTTTTTTTCATGTTTATTTATTATTGAGAGACAGAGATAGAGTATGAGCCTGGGAGGGGCAGAGAGAGGGGGGAGACACAGAATCCAAAGCAGGCTCCAGACTCCGAGCTGTCAGCACAGAGCCTGACACAGGGCTCAAACTCACAACCGCGAGATCATGACCTGGGCCGAACTCAGATGCTGAACTGACTGAGACACCCAGGTGCTCCACCCCTAAACTTTTTAAATCAACCCATTTTGTCCCATAAGCATCAAGATTCAAGGTGAATAATTTAAAATGTTCGTATTCAAACTGAACTTCTAGTACTAAAATAGCATTGCTAAAATTATCAACTATTCAAGTATATAAAAAGTTCAGAAACAGTAAGATGAACACAGCTATAGTCAGTATCCAGCCTAAGAAATAACAGATAAAAAGAAAGCTCTGACATGCTCCTTTATGTTATCTACTTCCTGTTTCTCAGAATCAGCATTGAATATTTAAAATATCTTTCTCTACAAAAGTAAAAATAATGGTCACATAATGGGTTAACTTCTTTTGAGAGCTAGTCTCTTCACTTAAAATATTGTTTCACTTAGACTCAGGAAAGATGTCAAAGTAGGAGTATCCTGAGCTCAACTTGTTCCACATAGTTACATCTACGTGCTAACTGTGAAAATGACCTGAAGACTGACAGAACAAACCTTCCATGGCTAATTGTAGACAGGTCACATAGAAAAAGGAAAAATGGGTGGAGACATGGTTGGGAACTAAACCCCCTACACAACTAATCACAACCTGGAGGGACATAACAAGCAAGGAGAAGAAGAGGATCAGATCACTAGGGCATCCACCTTACTGGGAACCCACACTGGGAAGACAAACCCCCATAAAGTCTGGCCAACAGGGTGATAGGAAACCCAGTTCCTACCCTTTAAGAGCCAGTATACTAAATTTTTTTTAATATAACACAATTTTTTTAACATATGCAATTATTTTCCATCATTTACAATACAGTAGTTACAATGACACTCCAAACAGAAAAGCAAAGTAATAAATCAAAACCCCAACTTCTATTTCATGTAATTAGACTTATA